>NW_024067072.1:0-244224 GCF_015039405.1 Cantharellus anzutake | reverse complement strand
TTCACTCACCTCAAGGGGGCAAAGTTTTACATAAGCCAGAAGAAATTCCAGCCATTTGCTCCAATCCTAGGCATTCTAGGAAGCCACGTGGACGAACAAGGCATCCATGCTCAAGTGGGTAAAATGGAAAAAATCTGCAACTGGCAAGAGCCAGTAGACCACACAGGAGTCCTAAGATTCCTGGGAATGGTAGAAAACCTATCGATATTCATGCCGAACATCAGTGGCTACACAGGGCCACTGCAAACAATCTGCTCAAACAACAGACATTCAGGTGGACACCACTCCATCAGAAATGCTTGATGAGATCAAACGTCTCACATGCAGGGCTCCGATCCTGAAGCCCATCCAGTGGAATCCACTGGAAAGCCTCTCGGAAGAAGAGAGGAGCAAACTCCATGTATGGGTCATAACAGATGCATGCCCAGCAGGCATGGGCACACTAATTGGACAAGGTGAAAAGTGGCAGACTTGCCCCCAGCCACATTCATGTCCAAAAGGTTCACCAACACTGTTAGAACAGGCGGATTCAGACAATTCCGGAGTGGAATCGGAGATTTAGCGTGGAAGGACCTTGGCCTCAGCAACTCAAGCAGAGCGCTGTGCCATTGCTGTTTGTCCATTTGGTCCTTAATTTCACAGTAGGCAAGCAGGAAGTCTCTAGGGGGCATTTCAGGTCGATTTCAGACTGAGCCTCCAACAAGTATGTACAAGCGCCAATATATATAATGGAGGGGGCAAAAGCACAAGGAAACAAAGGGGAACCGAATCGGAATGAAGGCGTCCGAATGGGAACAAAGGGATGACAGAAGCGGAGCAGTACCGAAGGTCATAAGGCAGAACCTGTGATACGTCCGAAAGGAGGTAAGGAGGGCGAGGCCCAGAGGGGCAGGAGGATGAGGAGAAGTGGGGATGATGACTAACTGGCTAGAATGGGAAGAAGCAGCAGTCCAAATAGGGATGAGGGGAAAACGCGAGAGATACATTACAAGTGGCAAAAGTGCTGAAGATGATCCATGGAGCTCGGAGGTTACGGAGGTTATGGAGGTGGGGTTGAAAGTCCAAGGAATATTGGCAATGGTGTTTACGTAGTATGAGGTCACCAATGCAATGGACTAAGACCAAGGTGGAGTCAAAGTCCGAGGTAGGGACTATGACAGAGGCTCGGAGCAAAGGTACGAGCGGTGCCCAAGTAAGAAGTATGGGACAGCGGTGGAAGGTCGTAACTTGGTGGGAGGTCAGCAGAAGAGTACCAGAGGGAAGAGAGAGGAGAAAGGGAAGAGGGAAGGAGTGGTGGAAAGGAGAGTTGTCAGGTCTGAAGGTGAGTATCGGAGTGGACGGGAGAAGCATAGGAGGATGACGGAAGGGTGGAGGTGTTGTGAGGGAGGTGCGGAGGAGTAGGAGGAGGAGTAGTAGGAGGGTGGCAAGGAGGGCGGTGTTCGGTCCAAGGTGAGTATCGGAGCGGATGGAGATAGGGGAGGAGAGGGAAGGAGGAGTGGAGGTGGCATGGGAGGTAAGAGGAGGTGTGGCGCCAGGACCGAAGGTGAATATCGGAACGACAGCGGTAGGGTAGGACTCCAGAGGTGGTGAAGGAGGAGGTCCAGGAGTCGGGTCGGGATCGGGTATGCACGGATATGACATAATCCTCAAAAACATCCACAGAACACTTGTACACTTAGCATCCAAGAAAACAGTGGAAACCCTCCTTCGATACTTCTGGTGGAAGTCGATGAGGAAGGACACCCACAAGTTCTGCAGGTCTTGCAGAACTTTTCAGACAACAAAGAAAAGCACCAGGAGAAATCCTGGACTGCTTCACCCACTCCCGACCCTGGAAACACTGTGGTCATCAATAGCCATGGACTTCACAGGTTCATTCCCAACAAGCTTGGATATGATTACCTCTGGGTAATCATCTGCAGGTTGACATCCAACATCCACCTAATTCCAATAAAAACAACAATGAACACATTAGAACTAGCGTTCATATTCCTTCGTGAAGTTGTAAGACTTCAGTCTACCACATTCAATCATATCAGATCGAGACTCGAAATTCATGTCAAAACTTTGGCACAAACTACACTGAATACTCGGTGTGCAGTTGAAATTCACAACTGCATTCCACCCACAAGGTGACGGTGTTGTGGGGACAAGTCCGTGCAGGTCAAACCAACGCTTATCACACATTTCACCCCCTACTGCATCAGGGACTAGGATTGGTGAGTCGTAGTAATAGTAGGAGTTGTAGAGACTGTGGAGGTGGTTCTGACGAGTCCAAGATCGTCAAATTTGGTGGAGTGGTTGAGGAGATATGACTTTTGCTTTATTTTCCTTACTCTTTTCATTCATTCACGCATGTGACTTTCCTTTTATGTTTGTATCGGACTCTTCCATGACAACTGTACAGACAGTTAGTTAGAGGTTGGACAGAGTATCAGCACCGTACTCGCAGGACCCATATCTACCTGAGAGATAGAGAGAGACCTACCCCCCCAGACCTAAGTTGCGAGTCTAGATTGATAGACCCGTTACAATGGCCAAGCGGAAAGAATGATACAAAAAGTAGTACAAATACTACATGCGATGGTCAGACCAGATCAATGCAACTGGGCAGCGAAGCTGTCAATGGCAGAATTCATGATCAATGCGAGCTCAAACACATCAACAGGATTTGCCCCATTTGAATTAATCTATGGCCATATGCCAAAGATGTGCCTAACAGCACCAACCTCGGACTACCCAGGAGTAAACAACTTCACCCAAAAGGCGAAGGAAAACCTCATGGCAGCACATGATGCAATAATACACAATCATGCTGTGTTAGACACTGGTCCGGGGTCGGCACCAAGGGTCGCTGTTGCGGGCCGCTATAGGCCGCGATGGCCGTGATGCCGTGAACAAGGCCCGAGGGTAGGGCATTTGGCCTCAGCAACTCTAAAGGGAGTGCTGTGCCCCCTAGCTGTCTCTTGGCCCTCATTTCGGACTCACTGGGGTTGCCTTGTTGGGGTCAGGACTTAGGGGTCGTGGTCACATCGATATTAGAGCTAAGGTACAATAAAGTATCATACAGGATATATATAGGAGGAAGAAATGAATGGAAGCGGACCCGGGCCGGAGGCCGAAGGGTCCGGAAGCAAACAAGAATAAGGAGCGGGGTTGGCCGCATGGTGGCCGGCAATGACCGAGGGTCAAAACAAACAATAACAGATAAATAAAGGAAAGAGCGTAGGGCCGCAATAGTGGCAATGGTATCGTAGCAGCGCTGGACTTGGAGTTGGGCCGGAGTCAGGCGCAGGGATGATAGTGGCCCTGTAGGGGCCAAGTGGGCGGGGTAGGGGAGTCGCACTGGGCATGGTGCCGGAGGCGGACTCAGGGTGGGGAGGTTGGTGCAGCAGCGGGGGAGTCAGCCAAGTGTAGGGGAGCCTAGGGGCAAGCAGGGAAGTGAGCAGGGAGTCAGGGAGGATAGGCTGAGGTCAGGGCTCGCGCTCATGCTCGCATAGCGGTAACGGGCTCGGGTGGCATCAGGATGGGCAGCTAATGGGCCAGGATGCATGGCCGTGACATGCTGCTCAAACAATCCAGGCAAATAAGAAAGATGCCCAGACCTGCCTTTGAGAAAAGGCGAGCTTGCATACTTATCACAGATAAGCTGAACCTACCCAAAGGGAGGGCAGGCAAACTAAAGCCCCTGTATATAGGGCCTTATGAAATTCTGGAAACATTTCCAGAGACATCAAACTACGTCCTCAAGTTGCCACCACAACTTGAACAACACGGAATCCACCCAAGATTCCATGTATCCCAGCTCACACCTCACGAGCTGAATGACCAAGAAACCTTCCCAAATAGGGAAGTAAACATATTTTATGATTTTGGGGAAGACCCCGATCGCGAAGCAGTAGTTTGCAAAATTTTAAACCACACGTGGGTTCACGACGAACTCTGGTTTAAGGTTAAATGGGAGGGGACACCACATGGGAACCCCTAGGAAATTGCAATGACCTTGTCCACCTGGATAAGTACCTCACATTACAAAATGTGAGGGAACCAGAAAACCTCCCGATCAAAGAAGATAGGGAACTCTTGGCATCACTACGCCCCCAAAAACGGAGGTGGAAGAAGTAAAGCTGAGGGGTGATTGCCCACAGCCAAGAGCATGGGAAAATTCTGGGCAAGCAACTCGCCCAGACAGCCACACCATGTGCTAGACATCACATGGGCTAGGAGTAACCTACCTAGATCACATGAACCACAGGCTCACGTGTAAAACCACACACACTTGCAGCGAATCCCATGCATGCAAGAACCTAAACTCCTCCCACCACCACAAGAAACAAAATGACAAAAATGTCATTCTTGGGGGGAGGCAACCCTCGATTTGACCCAAACAAGCTGCCAGATATCGAGATACGACAACCCGGGGAGCAAGGCTCCCCAGAACAACAACAACACCAGGTGCAGATAAGTGCCATGGACTACATGATGCAGGCGGCACAAATGAGTGCCGCAAACCAACAACCATCTGTGTTGCCAACAGGCACCGCATACCCCCAGCCTCCCCAAAGGGGCTTCCAACCATACGTGGTGCAAACTGCACCGATGGCGCAACAAGCACCATTCCAGGGGCAGCATTTGCTGCTGCAGCCCCAGGCATACTCCCCAGGGACCTTCCCTGGCCAGATCAACCCCTGGATTGGCCAATTCGGCCCAGGTCCAACAACACCTCAGCCAAATGCAGGCTGGGAATCTGCTATCACATCAGCAGTAGCTGCTCAGACAGGTCAGGTCCACCAGGAGCTGAAAGAGATGAAGTCCCTTGTAGGAGGGAGATGAGGGAGCGACAGCGGCTCCTCGTCCAGACCATCCAAATGGGCACAGTCTGATAACTCGAGGGCATCAGATGATGCCCGCAACAATTGCGCCCATTGGAGGCATGAATACAACAGAGCACGAAGAGATGCCGAGGGCATCTTTGCCTCTCTGAAAGACACAGAGAGAGAAGTTGATCTCCAAAAGAGGGAGATCAAATTACTAAAATGTGAGCTCAAAGAGGCATGCACACTGGCAGACCTCGCTGCCAAACCCATCATGACAGGGGCCTCCCAGGTCAGGGGGAGGGGATACATTGCTGGGGCACCGACTATCCTGCCACCCCATGGGCAGGCGACCCTGTCCAGGTGGCATAAGGGCCCGCCCTCAGAAGGGCAAACCCATGTCAAGGGGAAGAGAGTGGTAGGCAACCGACAGCAGACCCCAAAACAGGGACCACTGCCAGAGGTGGCAGGCCACTGAGTTCCTCAGCACCCTATGGGCAAGCTACCCTGCAGGGAAGTGTCCACATGTTATATGAGACCGCCGAACTCAATGAGTTCGGCAAAGTTGAAGCTCCAGTCGATCAGTCGATGTAAAAATTGACCCCAACTTCCCCATGAAGAGAATAGTGGGGTCAGAAGTGGCACACGACACCACATACACTTGGTGGACAAGTGTGAGTGGAAAAGAATTCATACACTGGTATGAACAGGCCGGGGCCACCTTCAAAAGCGGCAAGGTACATAGGGTCCTTTGCGAAAAAGCGAAGGAAACCGAGAAATACTTCTTGGGACTCCCAAGTATTGCAAGACTCACGGAGGAGTACAATTCCCCAGAGAACAAGGGAAAAATCTCCTGGGAAAGTCTAGGCAAAGCTGCCTATATAAAGTCCCAGTTCAAACCACTCAGGACTCCTGAGGAACGTGCCACAAGAACTGCGGAGTGGGAAGTGAAAGCCTCCAAATACCGGGAAAGAGATGCAAGTCTCCACACTGGACAACCAGGCTGTCATATCCATGCAAACCCGATCCCAACCCGACTTCCGGACCTCCTCCTTCCCCACCTCCGGAGTCCTACCCTACTGCTGTCCATTCCAATACTCACCTTCGGTCCTGGCAACACACCTCCTCTTACCCCCAATGCCACCTCCACTTCTCCTCCCCTATCTCCATCTGCTCTGATACTCACCTTGGACTGAACACCGCCCCTCTTGCCACCCTCCTACTACTCCTCCTACTCCTCCGCTCCTCCCTCACAATACCTCCACCCTTCCATCGTCCTCCTATGCTTCTCCCGTCTGCTCCGATACTCACCTTCGGACCTGACAACTCTCCTTTCTGCCACTCCTTCCCTCTTCCCTTTCTCCTCTCTCTCCCCTCTGGTACTCTTCCGCTGACCTCCCACCAAGTTACGACCTTCCACCGCTGTCCCGCACTTTGTACTTGGGCACCACTTGTACCTTGCTCCAAGCCTCCATCATAGTCCCTACCTCAGACTTTGACTCCACCTTGGTCTTAGTCCATTGCATTGGTGACCTCATACTACGTAAACACCATTGCCAATATTCCTCGGACTTTCAACCCCGCCTCCGTAAGCTCCACAACCTCCGAGCTTCACGGATCACCTTCAGCACTTTCGCCACTTGTAATGTATCTCTCGCATTTTCCCCTCATCCCTATTTGGACTGCTGCTTCTTCCCATTCTAGCCAGTTAGTCATCATCCCCACTTCTCCTCATCCTCCTGCCCCTCTGGGCCTTGCCCTCCCTACCTCCTTTCAGACATATCACAGGTCCTGCCTTATGACCTTCGGTACCGCTCCGCTTCTGTCTACCCATTGTTCCTGTTTGGACGTCTTCGTTCCGATTCAGATCCCCTTTGTTCCCTTGTGCTTTTGCCCCCTCCATTATATATATCAGTGCTTGTACATACTCATTTTGGGCTCAGTCTGGCACAGCGCTCCGCTTGAGTTGCTGAGGCCAAGGTCCTTCCACGCTAAGTCTCCAATTCCACTCCGGAGTCATCTGAATCCGCGCCTCATCTCTAACACAGGCCAGCAACCACCCTTCCCCATGGGAAGAATGGTAGACCTACTGTACTCTACACATGAGCCAAGTAGCTCAGGAACACAACAACCCACTCCCACCCAGGGAGTGCCCACTTCGTCGAGCCCACAGCTCGACAATGTGGCCCAGGCTACATCATCGCATCCGATGCAGCAATCGGATGTCCAGATGGATAACCCTCCTCTGGGGCAATAACTCTACCCTTGAGGAAAGGGAAAGTGACATGGTAATATGCCATTGAGGCACCCATGAAAACACCTTCCCCCAACTTGAGGCCCCACACATAATATTGTATGTGAGGAACTGCAAGTAACAATTGCGGAAATCCCTACTTTGCCAAAAAACCCAGATCCACCACCGCTCATGTGTAAACACCATTTGCACATGAATCCTCATGGAACAAGTGAGGAACACCAAAGACATACAACCTTTGGGTCGAAATTCATTTTCGAAAAAAAACTCCATTACTTTCCTCTCTGTGATACTCATGTATCGCTGTTCACTTCAAAGCAATGGCCCACACTCACTCATTCCCTAAATCTCTCTCCTTCACCGACATGTACAAATCACCCACTTTAAAGTGGTGACAATAAAACACTCATTGATAATTTCAAACTCAATGTAACTCAATTTTTAAATTTTATTCTCTTCATCATTAACCTTGTATGTGTTGCAAATGCAACACAAGGGGGGAGAATGTCAGGGCAATAGCCCTGAACCCTGAGCCATATGTAATCAAAGATACATATAGTCATGTGGGTAAGTGGTAACCTCCAGTTAACTGCTTACACACCACCGTAATATACACACCATTGTATCACTTACGGCTCTGTGTGCTGAGCTACCCACTGAGACCTCACACTTCTAAAGGAAAGACGTTTGTGACAACGTGCACAATCAGTAATCATGTGTGTTGTTCTCGTACTCGTTTGTATGCAGGTGCCATTTCTGTTTAAATTTATTGTATGCATGGGTGTTTGTATCCTCAATACAGGCTTCCATGATTTATTTCAGATTTCTTTCCTCATGATCTAAGGTGTTTTCACATTCTCCATGCTTTGTTTTGACCGGATTCTTCCATATTTGGCCAGAAATTGGTCTTCACGATCTCCCAAAGTGCGGATCTCAGTTCCAATGGCCAGTTCCCTTTGCATTGCCACCCTCACGTGTCCTTTGACATAGTGTGGAATACTCTATTCCCATCACTGGCATAACTTCACAACGGCAGGGCCGTTTGGCCTAAAACCTTGCATAGTGGTAGTTTCGGATTTATCATATTTTCCATGTAAATTTCGTTGTGTGTTTTAAATATGGATTTCTGTGTGAACATTGACTTTTCCTTGAGCTATGACTTCAATGTTGCTCATCCCATTAATGAATACCTCATTGATGCGGGAACCTTTTACTATGAAAATTTGCGTGGATTAAGAATAGATCCATTCCTTTCTAATGAGCTATCAAACTCGTCTCAGTCATTACTGGTTGTTCTTCACGCTTTCCTTTTGAATGTTGTCCTCATTTCCCGCAAATTTTGGCCATTTCTCCATCGTCTATCAGTAGCTTTTCCTGGATTTACCTTTATTGAGTCTATATAAAAGGCATCTACATTCCCTATTATAAATACAACATCGATTTTTGCATTGGTTCCTACAGAATCCTTGTTCTGTGGTACTTCCGGCCTCAGCTACACATGCAGACATGGGAAAGCAGTTTCTGTGGAGGTTTTCTGGTTGGTTTTATAGACAGATCTTACCTGATTGACCTCATTCCTTGTTTGATATTCGCTATAAACTCTCCTGAGCATTTCGTCTTGTTGATGCTAAGCTTGAAGTACTTTTATTAATTTTCTATCTTCCTATTTGTTGTATGTAGTCGTAAAAATTTGTTAAAATTCAGGATCTTCTATCGTCTCATTTCTACCTGTCAGGGATCGCTCGTCAGTCCGAGTCGAATATCGCCCGAAAACCTAGTCATAGACAAAGCTGAGGTTCCAACCCTCAGCGGCACATAGAGCTATATACATGAGTGACATCAGTCAATCGGAAGAGATAGGATCAAAGGAACTAAACAATGATCCAATAGAAAATGAAGTGAAGGAACACTTGGATCAGGGGGCAGAGTTGGATCAGGAGACGGTGAGGGATTTACGATATATGAGGGCTGATGCAGCTACATGCGGTGATATAGTCTTATGCGATATCGATAGGGTAACAGAGAACCACTTACGCTATGTCCCCTGACACTACCTGTTGTATGAGGGTTTTGTGATTTTCCTGGCATATTTTCATGATGAGTTTTCATAGGGTGACCATTATTGTTACAGGAATGGGTTCCGGGGAACCCAACCTGAGCCGTTCAGCTCACTAATGGAGGTAGCTGCATAGCCATCGGAGGGAGAGCAGAATAGGATGAGGGTATGGGAGTACAACCTGTGTGTCGGCCAACAGTAACTTGGCGCTCCTGGGAGCGTACTGGTAGCGAGTATGATGTGGGCTCCTTGAGGGAGCCACCTGGCTGTCTGCTAACGGGGACTTGGCACTCCTGGGAGTGTGCTGGTAGTGGGTGTGCTGGGAGTGTCTGGCTAGCGGTGACTTGGCGCTCAATGGAGCGTACTGGTAGTGAGGGATACTGGGACTCCCAAAGGGAGTCACCCAGTTGGTGGCTATCGGTGACTTGGCGCTCATGGGAGCGTACCGGTAGTGGGAGTTGTTGGGGAAAGCGGGCTGGTGGACCAGTGCACGGTAGTGGGTGACCGTGGGAAGTGGGACCCGCGGGTGCATGGCCAGGCATCCTGGAGCTGCCTGGACTGTATCCTTCTCCTGAGGAGGTGGGATAGGCTACAGTTCCTCATACTTCTGGTTGGATGGGAGTAACCACTCGACCACCCGGTGGACTGGTGGGAGCGGACAGCAGGAGGTTGGGCATGGGAATGCCCTCCTCGTTGCGGTTTTGTCATGGAGAGGAGGAATAGGGAGGTGGACATGGTTCCAGGGTTACAGGTTGAGTTTACAGTGGTGACACAGTGGTGAGGATGTAACAATCACGGTACAAGGTTTGTGGGTTATGTATTTGATAATGAGAAAACATTTTCGGCATCTGCCTTACACATCATATGACTTCTAACTATCTAATATAAAAGTTATAATGGTCAAAGGAAGTCCCTTGAAACTCAACAAATCCCCCAGCCAGCACCAAAACCCGGTGGGAAAGCTTGGCATGGGGTTTAATGGAGAAGTAAAATGGGGGGAGGCCCTGGGTCCACCCACGGACCATAAGATTCTAGTCTATATCCATAACAGTTATTTCTCCTGCAGCATGGAAGTGTTAGAGACCAGATCAAGATGAAGGAGTTGTCTCTGTGGTGGAGGGCTTCAGCCTCAGCGACTCAGACCAGGAGTGCTGTGCCAAGTTACACATCCATGCCCTAATTTACTTACTGGCAATGAGAACTATGTAAAGGGGGATCAACTCTAGTTGATTTTATCACTGAGGTGTTACCTATGTACAAGTTAAGATATAGGAGGTAGTCTGGAAGGATCGGAGGTAGTGGAAGATGATGGCCATGGATGGATATGACAGAGGAGGTCTCCAAGATTATGAGGAGAAGGCAAACTGAAATGAGAGAGTTCATTGAGGAAGCCTTACAAAAAAGTAAGGAAAAATCAGCGATTAGACTCTTCCATGAAAAGGAAGGGCCCCCCCAACCCCCTCAACCCCCTCACCTAGACAAAGTGAGTGTGGAGTTTACACTCCAAGAACCCCTTCTGGAACCCCCAGAAGCAGCAACATGAACTGGGGAGAGTCACTACTTGCCCAGCCTACTTTCCTCCTGGATAACCAGGAATTGTGCATAATAAACATGATAAACTTGATCCAAAAAAAAGATCAAGGAAACAAGCCACAATAGTATGGCTCGTCTAGAGATAACTCTAGAAAGAATGGCCAACATGATCAACATGTTGACTGACTTGCTGAAAGAAATAAATTTCTCACAAAACAGTGAAGAAACAAAAAAAATACCCCTGGGCCATAGGCCAGGAAAAAACCAAAACTCGTGAAAAATTCATGAAAATAGGAGAAGACAATGCCAAAAGGAGGCATCGTTCAGAAATCAGGAGAAGGATTAGCACATACCAAAGGTTTGGCCAAACCTCTTGAACAGAGAGGTAACAACTCGCTCTTTCAAAAGAATGAGAGAATTTCTATCCAGCCTTTGGTGCAACCACCCAAAACAAAAGAACCACTGAGAGAACAGTCTCTCCCAGCGAAAAACCCTCCAAAGGCGAAATCTCCATTGGACAGTACCCTGCTAAGGCAGGGGAACAAGAGGAGTACCTGGAAAAATGGTACGAAAAGGCCATAAGAATGGCTGAAGTAAGAATACTCACTCCATACCCAGAGGGAGTGAAGCCAGAGTGTAAGGTGGGTGTCCTAGAACCCAGCTGTGAGTATCAAATATGTATGATTCACAGTGGGTAGGATGATCGTGACCTCCTGGGTCACGTGACCCCTACATACATGGACTGTGACCTGACACAGAGGCTCTGCAGAATGGCCTGGCTTTCCCTGACAAGAAATGGTCAGGGGAGAATGACATGGAGTTGTTCTGGAAGTGGTTCACAGAACTACTGGGATTCCTTGCCTCACAAGGATGCAAAGGCCCTCAGTTTGATGAATGTCAGGGCCTGGCCCTTGTTCCGTGATGAGCCCAGCAGGATCCTCTTAGTCGCTGGGGTATCTAGTCCCAGTCCAAGATCCTCAAACTCACTGAGGGGGCTAGCCCCAGCCTTCACAGGAAATGAGTTGAGAAGAAGGGTAACCTTCTCAACCTCCTTGTCAGGGACGCGTCCGGGGTAGAGGAGGCCCGGGTGAGACGCCCGACACTAGAAGCCTCGCAGGGTGTGGAGCGGGCGTGCGTACTGGTGGGCCCAGCTCAGGAGGCAGTCCCTGGCCACTTAGACTGAAGTGGAAAAGGGTGTTATTATTATTAAAAGGGAATACTATGTTACTTACCTGAAGTGGAAAAGGGTGAGAAGAAGGCTACTTCTTCGGTTCCCACTTCAGGTATGTTTATATACATGCGGCTTAGGTCACATGACGGGTGCCACGTCATCCTCGCATACAGCCGTAGTCACCCGGGTGTCCCCGTGGGGGATCCTGAGGGCGTCCGCTGTGAACGTGCGAGCTGGACATAGCGGGGGTCGCCCGAGGCGCCCGGGCTGGGCGTGTCGTGAGCGCGCTGCAGGTGGGTCAATGGTACATTGATACAAGGAAAGGTCGTCCGTGTAGAATAAAGAGAAGGTGAGATAAGTAAGGAGAGAGTGGAATGGAGAAAGAAAGAAAGAAGAAGGGGGGGAGGAGGTAGGGGAAGACTGGGTGGCGGGGTACCGGGTGAAGTGGGGCCGGGGGGGCCGGGTCAGGCGGGTGTGCCCTGACACTCCTGTGAAGCCACTACAAATGGGAGCCAGGAACTATACAGTTTTTGGCTCTTTGCCAACTTTCCATAATTGGCACTCCCCCGTGGGAAGATTCTGGGCAAGTAACTCGCTGTCAGGAACGTGCCAGAAGCGTATCTGGGTGACCCGCGAGGCGCGCGAGGTCATCCGGGCTCGTAAGGTCAGAGGGGCGGGACTTTAGCTTCAGCGACTCGGGTGGAGCGCTGCGCTTCGTTCTTACGTTGGTGTCCCAATTTCAGATAGAAGCCTTACGATGAGGATAGAAGTTTAGAGGGGGAATCCAAGTCGATATACGAACTGAGGTACATCTGGTGTAACCTACACGCATTATAAACACAAGTAACTAAATGAGAGCGGCCCGGAAGGAGTGGCGGATCAAGCGCGATATTAATGAATGAAGAAAGGAACAAATAATCAATATCGGCAAACTTGGTCAACAAAAGGCAAGCAAGGAACAATAGGAGGAACCATAGTCCGCAAGCGGACAAAAGAGAAAAGGCCATCCGGCCGTCTTGCAAGCCATCCGGCTGGGGGCGGACAACAATGAAGCGGGCAACCTAGGTTGGAAGGTACGCGCGCGAGGGAGGAAGTGCAGATGAGGGTGACGGGTGGACGGATGGGTGGACGGATGATGATGATAGCGGGAGGGACGGGCCAAGTGACACTAGGACGCGTAGAGGGAAGTGTCGGATATGTCGGGTCGTGACACTCGCCCAGAATGTTCCCACAGGTCTGCATGCATGCGGGATTGTGGAATAGTGAAGGGAAAAATAAGGGAAAATGGGGGAAGGGTACCTGAGGGTGTGTGGGGTCAGGGGCTGTGCCCTGACAATGAAGTCCATTTGGACTGCTTAATTTTTGGACTAGGGGGACCCGCATTCGACCTCAGAATCAGACTCCAAGATGAAACTCTCCTCAGAGGAGATGAGGGCATGTTCCTTGAAGTTCTCAACATACTGATGAGAACTTTTATAAAAGCATCTGCCACATTAAACGCAACAAAGAAGTACTGCAATGTAAAATACGAGGTGGACAAGGCTTAAAACAGTTCTATTTAGAACTGTCAAAAGCAGCATCCCAAATGGTGACACTGCCAGACCAGGTGTCTTTCAATGCCAGGTTCCTAAACAACATTCCCTTTGAATGGAAGAGGGAAATGATCGCTCATGATAGAATCAGAGCAGACTTCTCCTCAAACAAGGAGATAAGAGCAATATCTCGCATGGACAAGATAATCAATGGGCTGAAGATGTCTTCAGCATACAAATCAGGTTATTACGCCTGAACAACCACCACGGCAACCACAAGCCACTGTAGAACCCTCCCATCAGGGAAGAGGGCTGAAGAGCCCAAACCCAGATGGAAAGTGGATTCATCCTCGAAATATTTGAGGAAAACTGACCAAGAATCAGTTTCAATTTGGGGCAAGAGCAGCAAATTAGGGCAAACAAAAGATTTCCCTAAACATCATGAAATGAGTGATGAGAAACCAAGGTGGATAGCTGCCATGGAAATTGCCCATATATTAGAAGAAGAGTCAGAGGACTCATTGGAAGATAAACCAGAGAATAACTCTGGCGCTGACCTGATTCAGAGGGTGAGGAAGTCAATGTTGGGACCATAAGAATGGGCCCAATTGATGTCAGTTGTTGACCACAATGATGTCATATCTGTACATACCCGATCCCAACCCAACTCCCGGACCCCCATCTTCACCACCTCCAGAGTCCTACCCTACCACTGTCCATTCCAATATTCACCTTCGGAGCTGACACCACACCTGACACCACACCCCCTCTCACCCCTCATGCCACCTCCACTCCTCCGTCGTTCTCCTGCCCTTTCTCCATCCGCTCCAATACTCACCTCGGACCGAACACCACTCCTCTCACCACCCTCCTCCCACTCCTCCTCTTCCTCACAGCACCTCCACCCTTCCATCACTCTCCTACCCTTCTCCCATCCACTCCGATACTCACCTTCAGACCTGACACCTTCCCTCTCCTCCACTCCTCTCCACTTCTCCTCTCTCCTCTCTCTTCCCTCTGGCCCTCTTCCACTGACCTTCCACCAAGTTACGACCTTACGCCGCTGTCCCATACCTCGTACTCAGACGCCACTCGTACCTTCACTCTGAGACTCCGTACTCCACCTCGGCTTTAGTCCATTGCATTAGTGACCTCATACTACGTAAACACCATTGCCAATATTCCTCGGACTTTCAACCCTGCCTCCGCAACCTCTGTAAGCTCCGTAACCCCCAAGCTCCATGGATCACCTTCGGCACTTTCACTGCTTGTAATGTATCTTTCGCATTTTCCCCTCATCCTTATTTGGACTGCTGCTTCTTCCCATTCTAGCCAGTTAGTCATCATCCCCACTTCACCTCACCCTCTTGCCCCTCTGGGTTTCACCCTCCTTACCTCCTTTCGGATGTACCACAGGTTCTGCCCTATGACCTTCGGTACCGCTCCACTTCCACCATCCCTTTGTTTCCCTTGTGCTTTTGCCCTCTCCATTATATCGGCGCTTGTACATACTCGTTTTAGGCCCTTAGTCTAAAATTGACCTGAAATGCCCCCTAGAGACTTCCTACTCGCCGCCTATGAAATTAAGGACCAAATGGACAAACAGCAATGGCACAGCGCTCTGCTTGAGTCGCTGAGGCCAAGGTCCCTCCTTGCTAAGTCTCTGGTTCCCCTCCGGAATCTTCTGCCCTCGCCCAGTTCTAACAAATGACACCAATTTTGCATCTCAAAAGATGCAGGGAAATATCCTGCAAACAGACTGCTCTCTACTAAGAGAATGTTGATGGCCCATGTCAAAATAGCAGGCATAAAAGCCTACATGCTGTTCGACAGCAGGGCTGAAACTGATGTGATATCGCTGGATTTCATCCATGCAGTCCACATCCCAATTCTCCAGTTGGAGAATCCAGTTGTCCTCCAAATGGGGACGAAAGGAACAAGATCAAAAATCTTGTTCAGAACAAACATAGACATCAAGATCAACAACCACATTGAAAAACACTACTTCAATGTTATCAACATCGACAGATATGACACCATATTTGGTGCCCCCTGGTTGAATAAAACCCAGGTAAACTTAGACTTCTGATCTCACAAAGTGAGAACAGCATCCAAGGGCAACATGTCAGGGGACGCGTGTGCTCGCCCAGGATGCTCCAATAACCTAGTTGTGATTAAAGCTGGGGGAAAGGGATGTCCCCATCTTAGGGTCAGCTATATACATGTAGAGTCCAGCAATAAGGAAACCAAATGGATTGCCGATAGAATCACGTGATCATAGAATGTTCCAGAACAATGCCGGAGATGATCCGGGTCACTGGGGCTTAGGTAAGTGGAGTAGACGGGAATTACCGGCATACTTCCCACGCACATATGCGCAGCCGGCATAGGGTCCAGGGTTGTTGCTGATCCCTGACACAACATAGACACCCTTGGAACCATGCGACAAGATCACATGGGTGGAAAACTCGAGCAAGGACTTGAGAACTGCCAAGAAAGAAGCCTCCCTGACTGGGAGGTGAGAAAAAAACACACCTCAGGGCAATCCAAAAGAGATACCCTGAAGGCTGGCCCATTCCTAGTCCAGAAGGACTAGAACTTCCAGATGTACCACATCTGGAAGGACTCTCCATGACTAGTTGAAATACTCAGGGAATGGTGGAGAGAAAAGTTTGAAACTGTAATGGCACCAGCGCCATTAGAGATGCCTCCCCTGAGGGAGGTTAACCATTGGATCCCATTAAAGGATCCAAACAAGAAATTTTGGGAAAATACCCCAAGATGCCCTGCAGCACTGCAGGAAGCACTAGCAACTCCCCAATCATGAAGCAGTAGTTCATGAAATCTTAAACCACACATGGGGTCATAACAAACTCTGGTTTAAGGTCAAGTGGGAGCTAGGGGACACCACATGGGAACCCCTAGAAAATTGTAACAACCTTGTCCACCTGGACAAGTGCCTCACATTACAAAATGTGAGGGAACCGGAAAATCTCCCTATCAAAGAAGATAGGGAACTCTCGGCATCACTACACTCCCAGAAATGGAGGTGGAAAAAGTGAAGCCGAAGGGTGATTGCCCACAGCCAAAAGCGTGGGAAGATTCTGGGTGAGCGACTCACCCAGAAAACTTGCCCAGACAGCCACCAATAGAGCCAGGTGAGAAACTTGCCTGGACAGCCACACACAACCCCATGAGTCATGTTATAGGAATGGAGTCTCTCGCGACCGTGTTGACTGAACATCCACCACAGTGGGTCCTCCTTCTCCATATCCTCCCTTCTCTTTGTTACCTTCTCCCCGTTTCCCCCCTTTCTTACACGTTCACTCCATGCTAAGCTTTCCCTTATCGGGTTTTGGTGCTGGCCAGATTATTTATTCTATTTCGCGAGATTTCTCACGATCATTTCTTATTCAATAGTTAGCATCACATTCATGTACGGCAACAGCCGAAAAGACAGAACCTAACGAATAACACACCATCCTCTTCTGTGCAACAACTGTAAACCTCCTTGTGCCAACACTGTATCGTCTGTGTAAGATTGTGTATGTCTCAGTCACCATCTATATGGGTCATCCCTACCAAGGTTGACAACTCTAGCCATGGATCATCGAGTTCGTGTGCGACTCAACTCAGTGAGCATCTGGTTAATTCTATGGATGGATTGGTATTCGATACAAGCCCGTTCCCCTCGTTGCTGGTATGCTCTCGCGAGCGCCAAGTAGCCATCGAACCCACCACATGTCGTTTGACCTACGATCGACTAACCCCTCCATCACTGGTACGCTCTTATGAGCGCCAAGTACCCGTTGACACGAATACAGACTGTTCGCCAGATGAACGGTCTCATACCTCGTTGCCGGTACGCCCATCTGGGTGCCAAGTATCCGTCAACCCAGCCTCTAGTAGCTCCCTCAAGGAGCTAGAACATCACTCGTTGCTGGTACACCCAATTGGGTGCCAAGTACCTGTCAACCATATCTCAGGAAGCTCCCTCAAGGAGCCGTTATCTCACTCGCTACCGGTACGCTCCCTCAAGCACCAAGTACCCACTAGCCCTATGTCCTCGACTAGTCCCGTTCTGGACATTCTCTCAACCTGTGATCCTATACATCCGCACATGGTACGCTCACGTAACGAGCGCCAAGTATCCGTCGCAACAGACTCCCATTCACTGCGAGGTCTCAGCTTTCTGTCAAAAGCTCCAAGGCTATCGGACAATTCTAATTACACGACTAGGCCACGCTACATACATGAGGTGGACGATTCCAAGTCGTCTATAAGGATGGAAAGAAATGGATTGCCCTTAACCCATTTCTTTAACAAGTCAGATGTCACATGGGCTAGGTGACATTGTTGCCTAGACCACATGAACACCAGATTCATGTGTAATTCTGCACACTTGTGGTGAATCCCATGCATGCAAGAACTCCAACCCCTCCAACTACCATGAGAAACAAAACAACAAGATGTCATTCTCTTGGGGAGGTAACCCTTGATACAATCTGAACAAGCCACCGGATATCAAGATACAACAACCTGGGGAGCAAAGCTCCTTGGACCAACAACAACATGAGGTGCAGCAAAGTGCCATGGAATACACAACCCACATGGCACAAATAAGTGCCACAAATCAACAACTTCCTGTGATGCCAATGGGCACCATATACCCCCAGCCTCCCCAAAGGGGCTTTAAACCATATGTGGTGCAAACTGCACTGATGGCACAACAAGCACCATTCCAGGGGCAGCAATTGCTGCTGCTGCCCCAGGCCTACCCTCCAGGGAACTTCCCTGGCCAGATCACCCCCTGGATCAGCCAATTTGGCCCAGGTCCAGCAATAGGCTGGGAATCAGCTATCACATCAGCGATAGCTGCCCAAATGAGTCAACTCCATCAGGAGTTGAAATAGATGAAGTCCCTCGTAGGAGGGAGACAAGGCAGCGACAGTGGCTCCTCATCCAGGCCATCCAAATGGGCACAGTCTGACAACTCAAGGGTGTCAGATGATGCCTGTGATAATTGTGCCCATTGGAGGTGCAAATATAATAGAGCACACAGAGATGCCGAAGGCATCTTTGCCTCTCTGAGAGAGAAGTCAATCTCCAGAAGCGGGAGATCGAAACATTAAAATGCAAGCTTGAAGAGGCATGCGCACTGGCAGACCTTGCTGCCAAACCCATTATGATGGGGGTCTCCCAGGTCAGGGAGAGGGGATACAGTGCCAGGCCACATGAGGTGTGACCCCAAGCAGGGACTAGCTGTAAGGTCGGTGTAGGTGCTGACCTTAGTGCCTCTTCACTCCTCAGGTCAGTCAATATCCAGGTTAGACAGAACTTAGTATTCGATGTTGGTGTGGAGAAGAGTAAAGAACCCTTTACCCAACTCCACACCACATATGTAAATACAAAAGTACAACAAGGAATAATAAAGGAATAATGTAATCACCACCCCTTCTTTACACTAGCACACCAAGGGGCAGGGCACCGACTATCCCACCACCCTGTGGGCAGGCAACCCTGTCTGGGTTGCATAAGGGCCTGCCCTCAGGAGGGCAAACCCATGTCAAGGGGAAGAGGGAGAGTGGTAGGCAACCGATGGCAGACCCCCAAGCAGGGACCACTGCCAGAGGTGGCAGGCCACTGAGTACCTCAGCACCCTATGGGAAAGCTACCCTGCAGGGAAGTGTCCACAGGTTATATGAGACTGCTGAACTCAATGAGTTCAGCAAAGTCAATGCTCTGTCAGGGGACAAACCCTGGGTCCCCATGACCCTTCTCTATGGCCCACAGCCTAGCCTGTGAACAGCCCTGTCTGGGGCACAACTCTGCTGTGGGTAAGAAAGTGAGAAGAAGGTGAACTTCTCACTTTCCCACAGTGGCCCCAATATGGCAAAAACTTCCGGGGATACCTGGAAGTAGGATCTGGGGCCGGATCATGTGGCATGCAGAGCATGCAGCACAGGAAGTGCACACACAGGAAGTGTAGCGGGTCCGGACGTGGGCCCGGGTCCAGGCTAGTCAGGGTGTGCCCTGAGACGCTCCCATTGACATAATAATTGACCCCAACTTCCCCATGAGGAGAACAGCAGGGTCAGAAGTGGTGCACATTGCTGCATACACTTGGTGGACAAGTGTGAATGGAAAAGCATTCATACACTGGTACAAACAGGCCAAAGCTGCCTTTAAAAGTGGCAAGGTACATAAAGACCTTTGCAAAAAAGTGAAGATATTTCTTGGAACTCCCAAGTATCGCAAAACGCATGGAGGATTACAATTCCCCTGAGAACAGGGGAAACATCTCCTGGGAAAGACTAGGCAAAGCTGCCTCTGTGAAGTCCCAGTTCAAACCACTCAGGACTCCTGAGGAATGCACTGCAAAAGCTGTGGGGCAGGTAGCAAAAGCTTCCAAATATTGGGAGAGAGATGCAAGTCTCCATGCTGGACAGACAAGCCAGCAACCATCCTTCCCCACAGGAGGAACAGTAAACTTACAGTACTCTACACCTGAGCCAAGTGGCTTGGGGACACAACAACCTGCTGAAGGAGAGAACTAAGGAAGGTCAGTTGGGAGGTTCTAACAAGACCACCACCAAGCTGTTCCCTGGTTCTTGTCATATCCATACCAACTCCACCCAACCTCCAATCTACTCCACCACCATTCCGGTTCACCTCCAGTTCATCCCCTCCCTCACCTCTGCCATATCCTCTGGTATACCTCTGGTCCACCTCCACCTCCGATCTCTGGTACCTTCTCTGGTACTGTCAGGGCATGCCCTGACATGCCCTGCCCGACCCCCGCTCCGCACCATGCCTTCCTTCTTTCCTCTTTCTTTCTTTCTCTCTCTTACATGGACCACCTTTCCCGCTGTTCAATGTATCACCAGGGTGCATGCCCATTTCCCCTCCTGTATCTTACCATCCCTATGTCGCCGTCATCGCTGCCATGCTCACCCTGCACCTGCAATGGACCCTCTCAGGATCTCCCACAGAGACACCTGGAGAGCCATGGCTGTGCACAAGGGTGATGTGGCACACCCCATGTGATCGACCCCGCATGTATATAATAACAGCTGGAGTGGGAACTGAAGAAGTAGCCTTCTTCTCACATTCCCACTTCAGACTAAGTGGTTGGGGATGCTCACCCTGCGACGGGATCACCGCTATGCATAGCTGCTATTCGTCCCACTGAGTCCCACATGCCAGGACCTTGCTGCTTTTGGAGCTGTCTCTGACAGGTACCCCTTATCCTCATCTTAGAAGTTTATTAATATTTCTACCTACCCAATATAGACCTCCTAGGACCTCTGCCAACCCTGCAAAGGTTTTCCCACTTTCCAATAGCTGTCACTAATTCCACCCTTCATCTACCCACTCCACAGTGCTCAATAAGGTGATTCTCTCATGAGTTTGCCAACCCAGCAAGTGGGTAAGTCCATCTTGGGTTTTCCCTTTGTTCCTATTTGTCTTGTATTATGTATGTAAGTCATGTACTGTAATTGATGGCACCTCAGTGCAAAATCAACAACAACAACTATTCCCCCAGAGTTTGCGCCCCCACATTCTGAAGTTAAGGACCCAACACTGAGTGTTACCGAACGTAGGCACAGCACTCCCCTCCCAGTCACTGAGGCCACGGCCCTTCCGCTCATCCTCTACCTCTGGCCTCCCTTCCAGGGAAAGGTCCAGACATGCCCCTCCCAGCCATGTTCTGACAGTTTTTTTTAGTTTGGATGGGGAAGTGTACTAGTAGATTTGTTGTAAATATAGTACCAATCCGAGTGTTTTGGCTAATTCAATTTTATGGGTTAGTCTAAAATTTCTGAGAAATGACTTACAGTACAGATGAACAAAGCCCTGCGGAGCTGTTCCCTTAGTGTAATTTCACAATTTATCTAGATATAATTCTGCATAGGATCGTTAAATTTGGAATTTTAACCTGAAGGAAATCTTCTACTTGGTGAATTTTCAAAGATTATTCTCTGTCAATGGTTTTAGATTGTGTCTGAAGTCTCCCTTGGCTATGTCTTATTTTTGTCTTATTTTTATTGCTTGTTTTAACAGTAGCAAAATAACTGTTCTGTTTACACTTTGAAATATGGAGTGGTAACCAGCTCTCCTGTTGAAATATTTACTTAATATTTCTCTCCCTGATCGCTGCTTTTTACTACAGTGGCAATCTTAAATGTATTTTACTTTTTCACACTGGAGTGATAACCAGAAATGCTTGAGAAAAATAATACTCTATTTCTTGCTGCTCTAAGGGGGGTGTAAAGTCGCAGAAAGGGTCTCCCTTTGATACTCCTTCCTTTTTTCACACTCTACCTCATATTTACAGGATTTCTTTACAGTGTATTTTCCTCAAACTGAATAAACATGAATTTTTCATGCTTTAGTTCTACTGCACTCAGCTGCGCTGAACTGCAGCCCTGCTGCAGTCAGACTGTGCCTAGAATTCTTATTGTCCTTCCTCACCTAAGCTATGTTAATGTGTTAATTAGAACTTGACTGCACTGCATTTGTTGCAGTTTTTTATTTCAAATTCTTCTTGTTTACCATTAAGTTCACTATGACTCGGTCATTCTGAATTCAGACTATGTGTTACTGTGTGTACTTTCAGCTGATTTATTCTATTTTTATCCAGTGACATTTAGTTGAAATGAGACTTGAAATGATAAATGAGTGAAATGGTTCAAATTTATAACAAAATACTTGGTCATAGTTAAGAATTGATCAAATGAATGTGTTAGAGCTCTCTGCTTTGTTAGTATATTTTTCCCTAAAATTCCCGACATGGTCTGTCATAGTTTTGTGGTTTTGTGTGGTTTTTTGTCCATTTCCCCTGGTTCCCGTTCATATTCTTGCATCCTAATCTTCCATACATATTGTTTGTTGTTAAGTTGTCCTCAATGATAGCATATTTTTATGAATTTTATTTGGGGCTAGAAGTTGTTTTCCCATGCATCTTCAGGGTACCAACTTCATGTCCTTATATCTCACCCATTTCCGAAAGGTTTTTCATGTTCCCAGCATCTTTAATCCAACCTTTCTAATGGTACTAGAGTAGTACTCTAACTCTCGGTATTTGTCAAGTTAGCAAAAGTTCACATGCACAATCGGTAATCATATGTCTTGTTTGGGCACTCATTTGTATGCAGGCAACGTTTCTGTTTAATTATTGGGATTTATTGTATGCATGGGTGTTTGTATCCTTAATATGGGCTTTCATGATTTATTTCAGATTTTTCCATCATGTTCTAAGGTGTTTTCGCATTCTCTGTGCTTTGTTTTGACTGGAGTCTTCCATATTTGGACAGAAATTGGTCTTCGTGATCTGCTGAAGAGCAGATCTCGGTTCCAATGGCTGGTTCCCTTCACATCGCCACCCTCACATGTCCTTTGACAGAGTGCAGAATACTTTATTCCCATCACTGGCATAACTTCACAACAGTGGGGCCGATTGGCCTGAAACTTTGCATAGTGGTGTCACAGCCGTGCATTCTGGCCCATTCCCTGCCCATCCTGATGCTGCCTGAGCCTGTTATCACTATGCAAGCGTGAGCATGAGCCCCAACCTCAGCCCTATCCTCCCTGAGGACTCCCTGCTCACTCCCCCACTTGCCCCTAGGCTCCCCTGCACCTGGCCAACTCCCCCACAGCCACACCAACCTTCCCACCCTGAGTCCGCCTCTGGCACCGTACCCAGTGCAACTCCTCTACCCTGCCCACTTGGCCCCTACAGGGCCGCTACCATTCCCATGCCCAACTCCGGCCCAACTCCGAGTCCGGTGCCGCTACGATACCATCACCGCTATCGCAGCCCTACGCTCCTTCCTTTATTTATCTGTTATTGTTTGTTTTGACCCTCGGTCATTGCTGGCCGCTGTGCAGCCAACCCCGCTCCTTATTCATGTTTGCTTCCGGACCCTTCGGCCTTCGGCCCGGGTCCGCTTCCATTCATTCCTTCCTCCTATATATATCCTGTATACTACATTATAGTACTTTAGCTCTAATATCGACTTGACCATGACCCTCTAAGTCCTGACCCTAACAAGGCAACCCCAGTAAGTCTGAAATGAGGGCCAAGAGACAGCTAGGGGGCACAGCGCTCCTTTAGAGTCGCTGAGGCCAAATGCCCTACCCTCGGGCCTTGTTCATGGCATCACAGCCATCACGGCCTATAGCGGCCCGCAACGGCGACCTTCAGTGCCAACCCTGGACCAGTGTCTAACAAGTGGTAGTTTTTGGTTTTTCATATTTTCGATGTAAATTTCGTAACGTGTTTGAAATATGGATTTTGCGTAAACATTGGCTTTTCCCTGAGCTATGACATTAATGTTGCTGAACCCATTAATGAATATCTCATTGATGTGTGAACCCTTTACTATGAAATTTTGCGTGGATTGAGAATAGATCCCTTCCTTTCCAATGAGTTATCAAACTCGTCTCCATCGTTACTGGTTGTTCTTTGTGCTTGTCTTTTGAAGTTGTCCAAATTTCCTACGAATTTTGGCTATTTCTTCATGATCTATTGGTAGATAAATTACCTTCATTGAGTCTATCTAAAGGGCATCTACATTCCCAATTATAAACACAACATCAGGTTTTTCATTGGTTCCTACAGAATCCTTGTTCTGTGGTACTTCCAGCCTCAGCTACATGTGTGGGCATGGGAAAGCAGTTTCCGTGGAGGTTTTCTAGTTGGTTTTATAGTCAGATCTTACCCGATTGACCTTGTTCCTAGTTTGATACTCGCTATATATTCTCATGAACATTCCATCTTGATGATAAGCTTGAAGTACTTTTATTAATTTTCTATCTTTGTATTTGTTGTATGTAGTTGTGTTAGAACTGGGCAAGGGTGGACGATTCCAGAGAGGAACCAGAGACTTAGCAAAGAGGGACCTTGGCCTCAGCGGCTCAAGGGGAGCACTGTGCCATTGCTGGTTGACCTGTTGGTCCTTAATTTCAGACATAGCAAGGGTGGAGTCTCTAGGGGGCATTCTAGTCAATTTTAGACTGAGGGGAAATCGAGTATGTACAACCATCTAGATATAATGGAGAGATGGAAGCATGAGAAAACAAAGGGGGTCTGAAATGGAACAAAGGTGTCTGAACAGAGACAAAGGGGATTACGGATGTGGGACTACACTGAGGGTCAAGGGTTAGACTCTATGGTGCATCTGAAAGGAGGTAAGGAGGGCGAGGCCCAGAGGGGCAGGAGGATGAGGAGAAGTGGGGATGATGACTAACTGGCTAGAATGGGAAGAAGCAGCAGTCCAAATAGGGATGAGGGGAAAACGTGAGAGATACATTACAAGCGGTGAAAGTGCCGAAGGTGATCTGCAAAGCTTGGAGGTTGCGGAGCTTATGGAGGCAGGGTTGAAAGTCCGAGGTGGAGTCAAAGTCCGAGGTAGGGACTATGACGGAGGCTTGGAGCAAAGGTATGAGTGGTGCCCAAGTACGAAGTACGGGACAGCGGTGGAAGGTCGTAACTTGGTGGGAGGTTGACGGAAGAGTACCAGAGGGAGGAGAGAGGAGAAAGGGAAGAGGGAAGGAGTGGCGGGAAGGAGAGTTGTCAGGTCTGAAGGTGAGTATCGGAGCGGACGGGAGAAGCGTAGGAGGATGACGGAAGGGTGGAGGTGTTGTGAGGGAGGAGCAGGGGAGTAGGAGGAGGAGTAGTAGGAGGGTGGTGAGAGGGGCGGTGTTCGGTCCGAGGTGAGTATTGGAGCAGATGGAGATAGGGGAGGAGAGGGAAGGAGGAGTGGAGGTGGCATTGGAGGTAAGAAGGAGGAGTGTTTCCAGGACCGAAGATGAGTATCGGAACGGACAGCGGTAGGTTAGGACTCTGGAGGTGGGGAAGGAGGAGGTCCGGAAGTCGGGTCAGGGTCGGGTATGCATGGATATGACACGATCTGTACCTCTATGAACTGCAAACTGCCCTCATGAATGAACTTGAAATTGACACAAGTGTTCAGACAATTCAAAGAGAGTTGCATAGGCGTGGTCTCACTAGGAAAAAGGTTGGTCAACCCCCACTCACTACCTTCTGAAACTGTGGCTCTAACTGCATTTAATAGCTTCAGAAGCCAGCAGCTGAACATGATGAACAACTGCAAGCCAATTTCAGGATACACATTGGCACAACTTATCACCCAGACCAGCTTGTCTTTGTAGATGAGACAGGGGTGAATTGCAACACATCCTCACATGCATATGGCTGGGCACCATGTGGGGAGAGGGCTCAGTGATGTGATTTTTTTATCTGTGGCACTAAGTCTGTATTGGGTTCATACACCTAGTAACTTCAATGCTCAGTTCTTATTCCTTCAGATACTCCATTCTTCCCGCTATGTCAACAAATGGGATTATTCATGTCGATATACAGAAGGGTGCTTACACCACAGAATCATTCAATGACTTTATTGCCTCACTTCTCATTCACATGAACCTGTATCCTCAGCCTCAGTCCATGCTGGTTATTGTCATATCCATACAATCCTGACCTCTGCTCCAGGCTCCTGGAACTCTGAAACTGACTCCAGAGCCCTACTTCCCTTCCGTCACCTTCTCCTTGCCAACTCCCAAGAGGTTATCCCACCTCCGGCTCTGACACCACCTTCGGTCCGACTCCGGAACATTCCGGGTCCGACCTCAACCTCAATACCTTCCAGACAAGTACGCTGTTGTGGGGACAACTCCATGTACCGCAAAAAGTCGGATTCTGCGGAATTTGGCCACCAACATATACCACATACCCTCTGACGCTCCTGATGTTCATTCTATCACTATCCAACACTCCACAAACTCATTCCTTATTTTTCCCTATTTTCCCCATCATTCCCGACAACCCCAAGCAAAATTCCCACGCCCAACCACGCCGCCAATTTCACCCCCTCTCCAGATCTCCATACCTACACATACAACCCAGCCATTTTTCCACCCGATAGTGATGCTCTACCTTCCTTCTTCACCCCCGGAGCATTTCCCAGAATGGCAATCCCATGCCTGGATGGTTCAGCATGGAGTAGAGTCTCACGTGGTCTTGGCAGCACCTGTCAATGGCCACATCTCAACAACTACTGCACCAAATGGGACGAATAGGGGCTCGTTGGAAAGCTGGAGACGAGGAGGTTGCTGACGGGAGGATAGGCGGGCGCTGTGGCGAAGCGTTGTGGAGTTAACTTTTACATTTCCCATTTCGGACCCGTTATGATATATCCCCCATTCATTCATATTTCTTTTATTGTTTCTTTGTTCCCAATTGGATATTCATCATTTACGGTTGCCTAACGGCCCATTTACATTCCACCAGTCCATTCATTCCATTTCAAACATATATAAACTAGATAACAGCTTGTACATAACAAGTTAGTATTGAATAGACCCGTGAAGGGACAAGCAGAAGTTGCATCCAAGTGGCAAAGACGCCATCCACGACCCTAATGCCCCCATTGAGCTAGTTGCTTACGTCTAAGACCCCTCTCATCATACTACTCAACCTTGACGTCCAAGAGAGACGTAGGTGAGTGTTTGTTTGAGGTTTTTGCAGACTCGGTAGCGCCCCAGGACCAAAACCCAGCTCCACGAACCACACCCACGCACACTACCACCCTCCCCCTTCTCTCTGTCTCGAGTCTAGGCGATAGACCCATAACAACGCAACACCTATGCTCCCGACTCCGGACCTCCGCTCCGGAATCCCATTCGCATCTCTGTCTCTGGAACCTCCGGTCTTAGCTCTGACCTCGGACTTTGACCCCACCTCTGCTTATACCCATTGTATTGGTTAGTTCATTGCATTTAATTGCATTTGCCAATATTCCAGAGTTTAACTTCCGAGTTCGGACTTTCCGGACTTACCTCGGACCTTGCAACTATTGCATTGTCCTATTCAATTCCACTATCCTCCCCCATCCCTATTTGGGCTGCTGCTCCCTTCCTATCCAGTCAGCTGGCCATTCCCCACTCCCATCCTCCCTCCATCCTCCTTGGGCCTTGGCCCTTCACTCCTCCTTTGAGAAACACCATTGAGTCAAACCCTTGACCCTTGGTGTTGTTCCTCCTTCCAGCTCCCTTTGTCTGCTTTCGGAGTACCCTTGCTCCTTTTGATTCCGGACCCCTCCTTATATACAATGTACATAGTAACTTGTAACCTCAGTCCGAAATCGACCTGAAATGCCCCCAAGAGACTTTCCCTCTGCTAGATCTGAAATTAGGGACCCCCAGGACAACCAGCAATGGCACAGCGCTCTGCCTGAGTCGCTGAGGCCGAGGTCCTTCCATGCTAAGTCTCTGATTCCACTCTGGAGTCATCTGAATCTGCCCGTTCTAACAGTTATGGACAATGCCTCTATTCACAAGTTTGATGCTCTTTTGGAGATGTGTGATGAACGGTGTGTGCAGTCCCTGACCAACTTGATCATACTAACCATATTGCAGAGGTATTAGGCTTGAGTTCCTCCCTCCTTATTCCCCTGACCTCAACCCGATAGAGGAGGCATTCTCGACAATCAAACAATGGCTGAAAAGGAATCGTGACTATGTTGAAAATGAGTTTGCCTCTGCATCTCACCACTGAGCAACAGAATTGCTCCTAAGGGCTGTATTCTCAGTGACAAGTGATCAAGCATGCAGCTGGTTTAGGCATGCTGGTTACTTGTAAAACATTGTACAATAATTTTTTATTATTTGTAGTTTTAACTATCCAATATTGCCCAACTTTGGTCATACAGTGCCCCAAAAAACCATTGCAATGTTTTGCACCTTTGACTTCAAGAGCTTATTAAACAATGGGAAAGGGTTCTAAAATTTCAAATAAATATGTGAAACATGTGTTAGTATGTTGTTCATAACTCTACCAATTACATAATTAATATGTCCATTTTTGGTAAAGTTATTTAATTGACAAGGGACCCATGTCATTGCAACAGTTTTTTGGTGTGCTGCCAGAATGGACTAAAACTGGAAATATTGTTTAGTATACACACTAGTAAACAAATAAACATTGTTGGAGCATAAATACACATGGATTTCAAGTTGTAATCCCCAACTCTAAAATGTGTCAATTGGCTGCTTTGAAAATTGAACAAGTGCTTTCTCTCATTAATTCTGCCACAGTGCTCGCCAGATCTCATCAATTACTGCTGTCTACCATTCCACTGTTACCCATCTTTGGTCTAAACATTGTCCTGACACTCCTAAGCCCAGTGGTGGTTGCTCATCTAAGCTCTCAGACACCAATTGTCAGAGACTGGATCGAGATGAAGGATTGTCTCCGTGGTGGAGGGCTTCAGCCTCAGTGACTCAAGCCAGGAGCGCTGTGCCAAGTTACATGTCCATGCCCTAATTTACTTACTGGCAACGAGAACTAAAGGGGGTCAACTGTCAGGGACTGCATGTCAGTTCACGATGAAGAGGGTGTTCCCAAGAATCCTAGTTGTTGTTAACGCTGAGGCGCCACCCTCAGCAAAGATAGAAGTTATATACATGGGTACCGCTACCCACTAGAGCACAGCTACAATGAGATAAGAGATAGCTGATAGAATGACGACATGAAAAGATAAGTATTCATTCAGATAATTGTAAGCGAGGCGTGGGAAGGGGGTGACATGTGGATGGAAGAAAGGAAGCAGGAGCTAAGCGAGAGCTAAGCGAGATTACCTGCGTTCTTCAGATCTCTCCAGATCGTCTTACGGCAACTCCCTTCCAGCATAGGGAGTCAGGGTAGCCGGTTAGGCTGTGCCCTGACATCAACTCTAGTCGATTTTATTACTGAGGTGTAACCTATGTACAAGTTGAGTATATATAGTTACAGCGAGGGCAGGCCCGTAAATGGCGGGGCCAAGTGGAGCAGAGCTAACGGAGTTAAACATTAGCTGATTGAATATTACCAACAAGTCGGGTTATGGGGTTAGCAGAATGGTAGGCGATAACCCAGAAATGGAAAGGAGGGATAGGCCCGAAGGTGGGCTTGCAGGGCAAGCAAGTGAATTGCCCAGCAGAGGTGGGAGTGCGCTAGCAGACGTCAGAGCTGTCTGGGAGCCCTCGGGGCTCTGTACTTAGGAAGGCATAGGTAATATATTGAAAAGAGGGGGTGGTGACCATTGAGGGAAGTGGAGGTGATTGCAGAATATGGGAGCTCCGAGGTTAGTGAAGAAGGAGTGGAGGTAGTCCGGAGGGACTGGAGGTGGTGAAGGACAATGGCTGTGGATGGATATGACACCAATATCTGTCATGAAATGCATCTTATCAACTCTGGTAAAGCCAACAATGCTACACAAGTCACCCAAATTCTTCAAAAAGTCACCAGCACCAGCCTCTCAACTGAGGCTGTTCATCTGCAACTAAAGGAGGCTGGTTGGAAAGCAGTGGTGAAGAAGAAGCAGCCCATGCTCAGCAGACATCATAAGATGGAGAGAATGGACTTTTCAATCAGCCACAAAGAGTGGACTCTGGAGGATTGGAAGAGAGTGGTGTGGTCAGGTGAGACTATGGTGAATCGCCTGGGCTCAGATGGGAGGAAATGGGTGTGGAAATGGGTGGATGAACCTCTTACAGACAGGCTGGTGCAAGAAACAAAAAAGTTTGGCTATCTCCATTTCCCCACCCTCCATCATTGTCCTCCATTTCTCATCCTTCTTTCCTTTTATTCTCTATTCTATTTCTATCTACATGGATGACCTTTCCCCATTCTATGTATCGTTGGCCCACCCACAATGCGCACATGACACACCCAGCCCCGGATGACCCAGACGGCTTCATGGTGCAACCCAGCATGTGCATGCACAGCACACACCCTCGGGAACACCCGGGTGACTGCGGCTGTATGCAGGGTGACATGGCAACCTCATGTGACCCAAGCCACATGTACATAAATGTACCTGGAGTGGGAACTAAGTAACCTTCTTCTCACTATTCCCACTTCAGTCTGAGTGGCCAGGGACCATCGTCCGCATTGGGCCTGTCAGTATGCATGCCTGCTCCACACCCTGTGAGGGCCTCATTGCCAGGCATCACATCTGGGCCCTGATCCTGGATGCATCCCTGACACCCTTCCTGAGCTGTGAGGTCTTTGGGGTTGCTCAGCACACAAAGCCGTAAGTGATACAAGATGATGTATTTTACGGTGGTGTGTAAGCGGTTACCCGGAGGTTCCCGCTTGTCCACGTGACTATATCTATCTAGTTTACATGTGACTCGGGGTTCGGGGCTATTGCCCTGACATTCTCCCCCCTTGCGTTGCATATGCGACGCATACAAAGTTGATAGTGAATAAAAACAGAATTTTAATAGTTGGTTTACATTGAGTTTGGAATTATCAATGAGTGTTTCTGTTGTCGCCACTTTAAAGTGGGCGATTTTGTACATGTTGGTGAAAGGAAGAGAAGGGGTTTGAATGAGTGTGGGCCGTTACTTTGAAGTGAACGGCGATACATTGGTATCGCAGGGAGAGAAGAAAGAAGTGGTGGAGTTTGTCGAAAATGGATTTCGACCCAAAGGTTGTATTTCTTTGGTGTTCCTCACTTGTTCTGTGAGGGTTCGTGTGTAAGTGGTGTTTACACACGAGCGGTGGTGGGTGTGGGTCTTTTGGCGGAGTGGAGATTTCCGCAATTGTTACTTGCGGTTCCTCGCATACAGTATTGTGTGCGGGGCCTCGAGTTGGGGGGGTGTTTTCACGGGCGCCTCGATGGCGTATTACCGTGTCACTCTCCCTTCTCTCAAGGGTGGATTCATTGCCCCGGAGGAGGGTTTTCCTCCGGGTTGTTCATCTGGACATCCGATTGCTGCGTCGGATGCGATGACGTAGCCTGGGCTACATTGTCGGGCTGTGGGCTCGACGAAGTGGGTGCTCCCTGGGTGGGAGCGGGTTGTTGTGTTCCTGAGCTGCTTGGCTCAGGTGTAGAGTACGGTAGGTTTACCGTTCTTCCCATGGGGAAGGATGGTCGTTGGGCTGGTTGTCCAGCTTGGAGACTTGCATCTCTTTCCCGGTATTTGGAAGCTTTCGCTTCCCGCTCCGCTGTTCTTGCGGCACGTTCCTCAGGAGTCCTGAGTGGTTTGAACTGGGACTTTAAGTAGGCAGCTTTGCCTAGACTTTCCCAGGAGATTTTTCCCTTGTTCTCCGGGGAATTATATTCCTCCGCGAGTCTTGCAATGCTCGGGAGTCCCAAGAAGTATTTCTCGGTTTCCTTCGCTTTTTCGCGAAGGGTTCTGTGTACCTTGCCGCTTTTGAAGGCGGCTTCAGCCTGTTCGTACCAGTGTACGAATTCTTTCCCACTCACGCTTGTCCACCAAGCGTATGCGGCGTCATGCGCCGCTTCTGACCCCGCTATTCTCCTCATGGGGAAGTTGGGGTCGATTGTTATGTCGACTGGAGCTTCGACTTTGCCGAACTCGTTGAGTTCGGCGGTCTCGTATAGCATGTGGACACTTCCCTGCAGGGTGGCTTGCCCATAGGGTGCTGAGGTACTCAGTGGCCCGCCGCCTCTGGCAGTGGTCCCCGTTTTAGGGTCTGCCGTCGGTTGCCTACCACTCTCCCTCTTCCCCTCGACATGGGTTTGCCCCTCTGAGGGCGGGCCTTTATGCAACCCGGACAGGGTTGCCTGCCCATGGGGTGGCGGGATAGTCGGTGCCCCACCCCTTGATGCGCTAGTCCCCATTTGGGGTCGCGCCTCATGAGGCCCGGAACCGTATCCCCTCCCCCTGACCTGGGAGGCCCCCGTCATGTTGGGTTTGGCAGCGAGGTCTGCCAGTGCACGTGCCTCTCTGAGCTCGCGTTTCAGTAATTCGATCTCCCTTTTTTGGAGATCGACTTCTCTCTCTGCGTCTTTCAGAGAGTCAAAGATGCCCTCAGCATCTCTTCATGCTCTATTGTATTCGCGCCTCCAGTGGGCGCAATGGTCGCAGGCGTCTTCTGACACCCTCGAGTTATTAGACCGTGCCCGCTTGGACGGTCTGGACGAGGAGCCGCTGTCGCTCCCTCGTCTCCCTCCTACGAGGGACTTCATTTCTTTCAGCTCCTCACGGAGTTGACCTGTCTGAGCAGCTACCGCTGACGCGATGGCTGATTCCCAGCCTGCATTTGGCTGGGGTGTTGTTGGACCTGGGCCGAATTGGCTAAACCAGGGGTTGATCTGGCCAGGGAAGTTCCCTGGGGAGTATGCCTGGGGCTGCAGCAGCAAATGCTGCCCCTGGAATGGCGCTTGTTGCGCCATCGGTGCAGTTTGCACCGTGTATGGTTGGAAGCCTCTTTGGGGAGGCTGGGGGTGTGCGATGCCTGTTGGCAACGCGGATGGTTGATGGTTCGCAGCACTCATTTGTGCTGCGTGCATCGTGTAATCCATGGCGCTTATCTGCGCCTGGTGTTGTTGTTGTTCCGGGGAGCCTTGCTCCCCGGGTTGTCGTATTTCGATATCCGGCGGTTTGTTTGGATCGAACCGAGGGTTGCCTCCCCCAGAGAACGACATCTCGTCGTTATGTTACTCGTGGCGGTGGGAGGGGTCTTCGTTCTTGTGTGCGTGGGATTCGCCGCGGTTGTGTGTTCTTTTGCACGTGAGCCTGTGGTTCACGTGGTCTAGGCGAGTTGCTTGCCTAGCCCATGTGATTTCTTGTACATGGTGTGGCTGTCCGGGCGAGTTACTCGCCCAGAACTTTCCCACGCTCTTGGCTGTGGGCCATCGTCCCTCGGCTTTACTTCTTCCGCCTCCGTTTTTGGGGGCGTAATAATGCCGAGAGTTCCCTGTCTTCTTTGATAGGGAGTTTTTCTGGTTCCCTTACATTTTGTAAGGTGAGGTACTCGTCCAGGTGGACGAGGTCGTCGCAATTTCCTAGGGGATCCCATGTGGTGTCCCCTAGTTCCCATTTAACCTTAAACCAGAGTTCGTTGTGAACCCACGCGTGGTTTAGGATTTCGCGAACTACTGCTTCGCGATCAGGGTCTTCCCCGAAATCGTAGAATATGTTTACTTCCCTATTTGGGAAGGTTTCCTGGTCATTCGGCTCGTGAGGTGCTAGCTGGGATACATGGAATCTTGGGTGGATTCCGTGTTGTTCAAGTTGTGGTGGCAACTTGAGGACGTAGTTGGATGTTTCTGGAAATGTTTCCAGGATTTCATAAGGCCCTATGTATAGGGGCTTTAGTTTTCCTGCCCTGCCTTTGGGTAGGTTCAGCTTATCTGTGGATAAGTATGCGAGCTCGCCTTTTTTCAAAGGCGGGTCCGGGCGTCTTTTCTTATTCGCCTGGATTGTTTGAGCAGCGCGATTATGTATTATCACGTCGTGTGCTGCCATGAGGTTTTCCTTCGCTTTTTGAGCAAAGTCGTTTATTCCCGGGTAGTCCGAGAGTGGTGCTGTTAGGCACATTTTTGGCATATGGCCGTAGATTGATTCGAACGGGGCAAATCCTGTCGATGTGTTCGAGCTCGCATTGATCGCGAATTCCGCCATCGACAGTTTCGCTGCCCAGTCGTGTTGGTCTGGTCTAACCATCGCGCGTAGTATTTGTACTACTTTTTGTATCATTCTTTCCACTTGGCCGTCGCCTTGCGGGTGGAATGCAGTTGTGAATTTCAACTGTACACCGAGTATTCGGTGTAGTTCGCGCCAAAATTTTGACGTGAATTTCGAGTCTCGATCTGATATGATCGAGTGTGGTAGACTGTGGAGTCTTACAACTTCACGAAGAAATACGAATGCTAGTTCTAGTGCGTTCGTTGTTGTTTTTATTGGAATTAGGTGGACATTGGACGTCAACCTACAGATGATTACCCAGAGGTAATCATATCCCAGGCTTGTTGGGAATGGACCTGTGAAGTCCATGGCTATTGATGACCATGGTGCCTCGGGGGTCGGGAGTGGGTGAAGCATTCCGGGATTTCTCCTGGTGCTTTTCTTGGTTGTTTGGCAAGTTCCGCAAGACCTGCAGAACTTGTGGGTGTCTTTTCTCATCGACTTCCACCAGAAGTGTCGACGGAGGGTTTCCACTGTTTTCTTGGATCCTAGATGTCCAAGTGTTTCATGGATGCTCTCGAGGATTATTCCCCGAATGGACTTCCTTTCGTAGTTTCCTTTCGGGACTACTATCTGGGTCGTTCCTCCTTCTCCAAGTCGGATTATCAGTCCGTCTTTTACGGAGAAGTTTTTGAAATTCCCCGGGTTCTCTAGGATTTCCCGGTGGATCTGGCTTTTCAAGTATCCAGATTTTATTGCCTCAATGAGGTCTTTTTCTTCGAATTGTTTTCGAAGGTTCTTTTCTGGAGTTATGATTTCTTCCAGATTTTGGGCGCTCCCCCCTAGAGTTTCCTCTAGGTTATCGCTCCCCCCTAGAGCTTCCTCTAGGGTGTTTTTCGCGCGCGTATCGCTGCGAGTCTCTTTTTCTCTGAGTTTTTACTCAGGGTACTGCTTAGTAGCAGTTCTTCGTATTCCTCGATTCTGTCGGGAATGATATCTTCTGCATTTTTGTCCAGGTGGATGTCTGCCGACACATAATCGTCGAAATGCAGATCCTTGTCCGTTGACGAGTCGTAGTATCTTGAGAGTGCATCTGCCACTTTGTTTTTGTGGCCTTCCACGTATTTTATTTCGCAATTGAAGCTTGCGAAAAAGGCTTGCCATCTCAGGTGTCTTCCTGAGTTGTGGTTTGGTCCTCTCTTCTTCTGAGAGGCTTTCCGGTGGGTTCCACTGGACGGGCTTCAGGATCGGAGCCCTACATGCTAGACGTTTGATTTCGTCGAAGCATTTCTGGTGGAGTGGTGTCCACCTGAATGTCTGCTTGTTTGAGCAGATTGTTTGCAGTGGTCCTGTGTAACCGCTGACGTTTGGCATGAATATCGATAGATATTCTACCATTCCCAGGAATCTTAGGACTCCTGTGTGGTCTGCTGGCTCTCGCCAGTTGTGGATTTTTTCCATTTTATCCGCTTGAGCGTGGATGCCCTGTTCGTCCACTCGGCTTCCTAGAACGTCTAGGATTGGGGCAAATGGCTGGAATTTTTTCCGGCTTATGTAGAATTTCGCCCCTTTTAGGCGAGTGAATAACCACAATAGTGCTTTATTGTGGTTTTCCACCGAGCTTGTGCTGGTGAATATATCGTCGAACCAGACGTGTAGGCGTCTGCCTACTTCTCCTCGTAGTTCCCAGGTCAGTGCGCGCTGGAAGGTGCAGGGAGCGTTGCAGTCTCCTTGCTGCATCGTGTTCGAGTTGTACGTCCCGTGGGGCGTGGAGAATGTCGTCCTATGGACGTCATCTGGATCCACGCGTATTTGTTCGTACGCGTCCGACATATCGATCTTTGATCGGTATGTTGCTCTGGCAACTGATTCCTGGATCAGTCGCATGTCTGGCATTGGTGTGACGTCGAGGATCGTGTTTGAGTTACGGTTCCTCGCGTCTATTACCGTGCGCAAAGATCCATCTGCTTTGCGGATGCACAGTAGCGGGCATGCTCGCTCGCTGTTCGCGGGATACCACCATCCTGCTTTTACATAGCGATCTATTTTGGTCGCTAGTGCTTCCTGCAGTGCTGCGGGACATCTCGGGGTGTTTTCCCGAAATTTCTTGTTCGGATCCTTCAACGGGATTCGATGGTTCACTTCCCTCAGGGGAGGCATTTCTAATGGCGCTGGCGCCATTACGGTTTCAAATTTTTCTCTCCACCATTCCCTGAGTATTTCAAATTCGGGGTTGTTCATGGAGAGACCTTCCAGGTGTGGTACGTCTGGAAGTTCTAGTCCTTCCGGACTAGGATTGGGCCAACCTTCAGGGTATTTTCTTGTGATTACCCTGAGGTGTGTTTCAGTCCCGCCTCCCTGTCAGGGGGGCTTCTTTTTTGGTTGTTCTCGGGCTCTTGCTCGAGTTTTCCCTCCGTGTGATCTCGTCACACGGTCTTCGCTTATTCCAAGGGTGTCTATGTTGCCCTTGTTCGCCGTTCTCACTTTGTGGGACCGGAAGTCTAAGCTTACCTGGTTTTTGTTTAACCAGGGGGCGCCGAAGATGGCGTCGTACCTGTCGATGTTAATTACATCGAAGTAGTGTTTTTCTACGTGGCCGTTGATCTCAACGTCCACGTTAGTTCCGAACAGGATCTGTGATCTTGTTCCTTTCGTCCCCATTTGGAGGACGACTGGGTTCTCCAGTTGAAGGATTGGGATGTGGACCGCGCGGACAAAGTCCGGCGATAAAGCGTCCGTTTCGGCTCCACTATCGAATAGCGCATAGGCTTTTATGCCTGCTATTTTTATGTGAGCCGTTAGCGTTCTCTTTGTTGAGAGCGGTCTGTTTACGGGATATTTTCCCGCGTCTTTTGAGATGCGGAATTTCGCATCAAATAAAGGGGACTGGGTTTCGATGGACTTTTGGTCCTTCTTCCCTTTGTCCTTGTTTTCCTTGGGTACTTTGGTGTATTTCCCCAAGGCGTCTTTTCTTGGTGCTTCCACCAAGGCTTCGGCGACTTTTTCGTCTGCCGTGTTTTCTAACTGGTGTGCTACAGCCAGTTTGATTTTATAATTTATGTCATCGTGGTCGACGACTGACATTGGGCCCATTCTTATGGTCCCAACGTTGACTTCCTCACCCTCTGAGTCAGGTGAGTATTGAGGTCCTTCGTATGGGTCCTCCACTTCGAAGCTTGATGCTTCGGAGTTACCAGAGTTGTTCTCTGGTTTCTCATCTGATGAGCTTTTTGACTCTTCATCTGTTGAGTTCGCAATTTCCATGGCAGCTATACGCCTTGGTTTTTCATCGCTCGTTATATTGTGTCTTGGGCAATCTTTCGTTTGCCCTATTTTGCCGCATTTGCCGCAAATTGGAACTGACTTTTGGTCAGTTTTCCTCGAGTTTTTTGAGGATGTATCCTCTTTCCATCTGGGTTTCAGCTCTTCCGCTTTCTTTCCTGACGGGAGGGCTTTGCCGCGGCTCGTTGTTGCCGTGGTGGTTGTTCGGGTATAGTACCCTGATTTGTAGGCTGAAGACATCTTCAGCCCGTCAATTATCTCGTCTACACGAGATATTGCTTTTAACATCTCCTCGTTTGAGGAGAAGTCTGCTCTGATTCTATCATGAGCAATCATTTCCCTCTTCCATTCGAGGGGAATGTAGTTTAAGAACCTGGCGTTAAAGGACGCCTGGTCTGGCGGCGTCACCATTTGGGACGCTGCTTTTGACAGTTCTAAGTAGAACTGTTTTAGGCCTTTTTCCGCTTCGTATTTGACGTTGCGGTATTTCTTTGTCACGTTCAACGCGGCGGAGGCTTTGATGAAGGTTCTCATCAATATGTTGAGAACCTCGAGGAACATGCCCTCGTCTCCTCTGAGGAGAGTTTCGTCTCGGAGTCTAATTCCGAGGTCAAATGCGGGTCCCCCTAATCCACGAATCAAGCAGTCCAGGTGAACTTCGTCGAATTGGGGACCTTTGCATCCTCGCGAGGCGAGGAATCCCAGTAGTTCTGTGAACCACTGCCAGAACGATTCCATGTCGTTCTTCCCTGACCATTTCTTGTCAGGGAATGCCGGCCCATTCTTTAGGGCTTCTGGCTTCACTCCTTCTGGGTAGGGAGTGGGTATTCTCACTTCGGCCATTCTTATGGCCTTTTCGTACCATTTCTCCAGGTACTCTTCTTGCTCCCCTGCCTTCGCGGGGTCGCTGTCCAATGGAGATCTCTCCTTTGGGGGGGTTTTTGCTGGGGGGAATCTTTCTCGCAGCATTTCTTTGGTTTCAGGCGAATTCGCCTGAAGTTGTATTTGTATTCTCTCATTGTTTTGAGAGGGTATGAATGCGTTACCTCTCTGTTCGAGAGGTCCGTCATAATTGGATGTTTGGCCGAACCTTTGGTACGTGCCAATTCTCCTTCTGATCTCTGAACGATGTCTTCTCTCGGCATCGTCTTCTCCTATCCTTGGGAGAAGGATCTCCTTAGCGTCTCTGTCGAGTCGCTGGTGATATTCCAGTGTGCTTTCACTGGTGGTTCTTTTCGTGAATTTTTCACGAGTTCTATTTATGTCCTGGACCGTGGTCCAGGGGTGTTTATTTGTTTCCTCACTTTTTTGTGAGGAGTTTATTTCCTTCAGCAAATCTGTTTGTTCGCTGATTTTTTCTGTCAACGCGTCGATTGCGTTGGCCATTCTTTCTAGAGTTATCTCTAGACGAGCCGTGCTATTATGGTTCGTTTCCTCGATCTTTTTCTGGATTGAGTTTATCGCGTTTATTATGCGCGATTCCTGGTTTTCCAGGAGGAAGTTTGGTTGGGCGAGCAGTGACTCTCCCCAGTTGACATTTCCGCTTCTGGGAGTTCCAGAATGGGTTCTTGGAGTGAACACTCCACGCTCGCTTTGTTTTGGCGAGGCCGTTGTGGAGGGTGCTTCCCTTTCATAGAGGGGTCTGTTCGCTGGTTTCTCCTTATTTTTACGTAAGGCTTCCTCAGCGAACTCCCTCATTTCAGTTCGCCTCCTCCTCATTATCTCGGAGACCTCCTCCGAAGTTGGCGACCTTGCCTTGTCTGGCATGGTGCGTGGGGGTGTAAACCGCAGAGGCTCTTTTGGAGCTTCCGCGCTCTGAGAGATCCTGCTCTCAGGGCGTATTTTCGCGCCTTCTCGGGCTTTCAGCCTGAGAAGAAGTTGATCTTCACTTTCCGTCCTCCATTCGGACGGAACCTGGAACAAGTCCAGTAGTTTTTCGGATAGCCGACGCGGGGTTTCTTCCCTTTGTTTCCCTTTGTCTGCCTTTAGGGCTTGACTTGGGGACGTGATTGGGAACTCTAGGGGATAGTGGGGCCCTGGGGTTTCCTGCGGCTCTATCCGATCAGCTTTTTGGGCTGATCGTTCGGCGCTTACGCGTTTTTCGCGCAAGTCGATTACCTCGTGAGGAGGTAAGGGATCTTCCCCAGCTTGGGTTAGATCGGTTTGTTGTGGAGTTCTGGGGGTATTTTGCCCCGCACTTACTCCACATAAGTTTCTAAAGTCTTCAGGGACCAGCCCTGAAGTGGTTGCTTTTCCCGGATCACGTTGATCCTCGTCGTCATCTGATGACGGCTTTTGGTTTGAATCTCCCATGATGGGAGATTGCGGTTTCTTAATAAACCGCTCGCTTCTTTTTAATGTCGCTGCAGATGCGACCTTGCCCTTGCGGGCGTGTTTAGGCGCCATAAGCGCTTCCGAATCAGATGTTGAGATTTTATAGTTGTGGGTTGTGTTGTAAAACACACCTCATGCACTTAAAAAAGTGTGAGGTCTTTGGGGTTGCTCAGCACACAAAGCCGTAAGTGATACAAGATGATGTATTTTACGGTGGTGTGTAAGCGGTTACCCGGAGGTTCCCGCTTGTCCACATGACTATATCTATCTAGTTTACATGTGACTCGGGGTTCGGGGCTATTGCCCTGACATGAGCTCTGTGATAATCACTGAATGGTGTCAGTGCATCTGTGGGAGGTTTTGTCAATTATTTTGTTTGTCCTTGCACATGATAGTCAGTGAAAGCATATGCTCCATGAGGGAGCTGCCTCTGCTTCACTGATTGATATATCTGCTCCTCAGGGAAAACCTGAAGGGATTGCGTGTTGCCTGCCCAGACTTACTGGATGATATCCAAATGATGTAAACCAGGTGACTGGACAAATGACATAAAATGGACAAGCCTGGTATTGAACCCAGGACCTCTAGCATGCATCCATACACTACTTGCCCATTATGCCAGGGAGGTTACTCCATCCCATATTCCAACAAAACCAGCACTACACCTTGGGGTAGATCAGCAACCTGGCTTGAATTGCTACCATCAAGTTTCATCATGATGCAGGAGGGTGAGTGTAAGGAGTTGTAACCCCACCCCTTATTTCCCACTTACATAATTGCCTTGTAATAAACAATAGTGTGGGAAAGTGGAAAGAGCAACTTAGCCTTTCCTCCCATACTGTTGCAAATAATAACTTCATGCAAGTTACTTTTGTTGGCAGCCTGAGGAACTAGGCTAACCAGGGTTGGCACCTACACCAACCCCTTACAGTGAGTACCTGTCAGGGACAGTGCAAGTGGGGAGTGGACTTCCAAAGTCACGAATGGAAGGGAAACACTCCTACTCCCCAAAATGCTAGGGGAGAAAGAAGGGGGCTCAGCAGGTGTTAAACAGGTCCATAATGTCAACAGGAAAAATTACTGGTCCTCTTTTCATATCTTCTTGTGGTGGATTTCCCTAAAGGTCACAATAGCCATTTACCAATTGTGTGGCCACTCACAACACACCAAGTACATGGACTTCAAAAATAGTGGGAGGGGGGGAAATCTCTCTTTCATTTTCATTTCATTGTACATATACTGTTTGACCATCATTCTTATTGTGAAAAACTCCTGAAATGTATCGTTTGACTGAAGCAAACCTCCACCAGCTACAGGGATTAGCCTTGGTCACTGTTGACTAGAAAGAATTTCCAAACAACAAAAGAAAAAGAAAAAGAAAAATATAAACTTCTTCCTACCCCTTCATCCCATTCGATTTTCCTCATCTCTAGCTTTCCAACAATACTGATTTTGTAGAATTTGGTGTAGATTTGGCTAAGAATGGGAATTCTCAGATGTGAGATGCACATCATTATCTGTGCACAAGGAAACTTGAACCAAATAATTCCAAGACTTTTCCAAGGAGCTCCTCAACATTTTTATCATTTAACTAGCTCGAATCCTTCTGGAATTTCACTGAGGGTGGCTCTCAGATGAGCATCCACATAGTTCATGACACCTGTGGTTGCCCAATAATCAGAAATTCCCTTAATATCTCCACAACCACTGATCCAATTGAGATGAAATTCTACACTGGGTCATTGAGTATTTTATGACCCCAAAATCATCATCTGCCATCAACTTTTGACCTCATTCCCATTGAGTTCTGGTCAAGTGCATGGACTTAGCACAAGAGGACTCCTCAACATGAAATTCTCCACCAATCTCCACCAATTCTTTCATGGATAGGCTCGTTTGGTTTGTATGAAAACCCTTTCTTTTCTTTCCTATTGCTCCCTCCTCTCATTCCTTATCCCCATTAATGTACAAGGGCAAGAGCCCACTTTTGATGTATGTATTTATGGTGAAAAGTTCCATGAAATTGAGCACACCTGCCATGCCCTCCTACAATGGCTCCAAAGGTGAGGGGGTCCCAGTGTAGTGCTCAGTGCTAGGGGCTGAAAGGGGAATGAGGCAGCAATGCATAGTGGCAAACCCTGGTGCAGGCAGATGTCCCTGGCCTGTCAAACATGCTGATTCTGGTGCAGATGGGGCTCAACTAGGGGGGTTCTGGGAGACCAGGTAGTGGACTGGAGCTTCTCCAGGAGGTGCTCTCCAAAAGTGTGATCCTGTATCATGAAATCACAAGGAGTCATGACAATTGAATTGAATCAGACATTTTTTACATTGAAAATTTTGGATTTCATGACAGTTCATGACAAATTGTCATGAACTGTCATGAACTGTCATGTGCTGACAAGGTTCATGACTGCTGGTGACACAATATGACATGATACCTCATGGAGGTTCATGAGTGTTCATGAAGTGTCATGGAGTGTCATATGTTTATTTTGACCTTTCCCCATCATGTAACATGCTATAATGTCCCATGATGCATCATGGACATTCTGCTCCAGGAACATGTATTATAAGTCATCAGCATGCATGAATATGCATGAGATGTCACAAGCACTTATGAACTGTCATGTGACAGACCTTATTTGTGACAGCACTGCACTGAACTCCACTTTCCCTCCAGCCACCTTGCTGCTTGGTGTCAGAAACAGTGTTCAAAGGGTATTTGTGGGAAGTGGAGTGGAGTATGGTGGTGTGAGTGATCACTTAGCTGATAGGTTACTCCATTGCAAGGTGTCAGGGGGTTGGGACGTTGGTGTTAGAACTGGGCGAGGGCAGACGATTCTGGAGGGGAACCGGAGACTTAGCAAGGAGGGACCTTGGCCTCAGCGACTCAAGCGGAGCACTGTGCCATTTCTGTTTGTCCATTTGGTCCTTAATTTCACAGTAGGCGAGCAGGAAGTCTCTAGGGGGCATTTCAGGTCGATTTTAGACTAAGGACTAAAATGAGTATGTACAAGCGCCAATATATATAATGGAGGGGGCAAAAGCACAAGGAAACAAAGGGGATCTGAATCAGAATGAAGGCGTCCAAATGGGAACAAAGGGATGACAGAAGCGGAGTGGTACCGAAGGTCATAAGGCAGAACCTGTGATACATCCACAAGGAGGTAAGGAGGGCGAGGCCCAGAGGGGCAGGAGGATGAGGGGAAGTGGGGATGATGACTAACTGGCTAGAATGGGAAGAAGCAGCAGTCCAAATAAGGATGAGGGGAAAATGCGAGAGATACATTACAAGTGGCGAAAGTGCCGAAGATGATCCGTGAAGCTTGGGGGTTGCAGAGCTTATGGAGGTTATGGAGGTGGGGTTGAAAGTCTGAGGAATATTGGCAATGGTGTTTACGTAGTATGAGGTCACCAATGCAATGGACTAAGACTGAGGTGGAGTCAAAGTCCGAGGTAGGAGCCATGATGGAGGCTTGGAGCAAAGGTATGAGTGGTGTCTGAGTACGAAGTACGGGACAGCAGTGGAAAGTCATAACTTGGCGGGAGGTCAGCGGAAGAGGACCAGAGGGAAGAGAGAGGAGAGAGGGAAGTGGGAAGGAGTGGCGGAAGGGAGAGTTGTCAGGTCCGAAGGTGAGTATCGGAGCAGATGGGAGAAGAGTAGGAGGATGATGGAAGGGTGGAGGTATTGTGAGGAGGGAGCAGAGGAGTAGGAGGAGGAGTAGTAGGAGGGTGGTGGGAGGGGTGGTGTTTGGTCCAAGGTGGGTATTGGAGCGGACAGAGATAGGAGAGGAGAGGGACGGAGGTGTGGAGGTGGCATGGGAGGTGAGAGGAGGTGTGGTGCCAGGACCGAAGGTGGATATCAGAATGGACAGCGGTAGGGTAGGACTCCAGAGGTGGTGAAGAAGGAGGTCCGGAAGTTGGGTTGGGATCGGGTATGCACAGATATGACAGTTGGTTTCAATCAGTGGGAGCATTGTGCCACATGCTCTAGGCTATCCTGTATTTCAGGTGTAGTGGAGGGAACCTTGCAGCAATGTAGGCTCAAATGAAGATGAAGTCAGAGGTGAACTATGGACATGAGGACTTGGGGGGTATTCTAGTTGACATTCAAACTGGGCAGCACAGGGTCCTGTATGACCCCCAGACCCAGGGTCCATTCTCTTTGCCATACAGTTAGTTGTATTCTGCTTGCTGCATGGCTCCAGTGTAAAAATCAGAGTATGTAGTGTGTTTACAGAGTGAGAACAAATTTCAGGCTTTGTCTCGGCCCAACAGCAATGTTGAGAGTGCATATGCATGCTGGAGAAACCATGTGCTATGGGAGGTAGGCTGAACAAGTTTTCATACAGCCATGTTCCCACATCTGAGCAAGGAACTTGCCTGGACAGCCACCTATTACTTTGGACCAATCTGTGCTAGGCCACAGATATATTCATTCATTTTAATTCATTTCTTTTCCCTCAGTTCTGTCAGGAACACATATCTGGGGTGTCTGTGGGGGCACACAAAGTCACCTGGGCTTGTAAGGTCAGAGGGGTGGGACTTCAGCTTCAGTGACTTGGGTGGAGCACTGCACTCATTCTTATGGTGTCCCAATTTCAGACAGAAGCCTTATGACAGAGAGTAGAGATGAGGGGGGTAAATCTTAGTCAATATATGTAGCCTACATGAGTTATAAAGACAACTAAATGGGACCAGCCCAGAAGGAGTGGCAGATCAAGTGACAATATTAATGAGTGAAGAATATGTATGCTAATCGCAAAATTACTCAGCTTCACATTAAAGTGAACTGTAAATGTTATAATACCTAATCACGAAATTACTATCGCACATGAGTCATTAGTAAGAATCATGATAACTAGTTGAAGTATCGATCTCACCTCAGCTTCACGTTAAAGTGAACTGAGGGGGATGATAATGCAAAAAGGTGAAAGTTTTATAGAAAGAGATAGGGCACCACCAATAGTGCACCAGGCCAAAGAGTAGTTGGACCCAAGTCAAAGCAGAATGTCAAAGTGAAGAAGAAAAAAGGAAAAAAGGAAGTTACAACCATGCCACCTTAAACCCATGATAGCCATAGGGCCTAAGCTCCTACTGAGTGCCCATTGAATTCCAACAGAGAACAATAGTCTGCAAGTGATCAAAAGAGAAACCAGCCATCTGGCCATCTAACAAGTCATCTGGCTGGTGGGCAGTGTCATATCCATCCATGGCCATCAACTTCCACTACCTCCAATCCTTCTGGACCACCTCCGCTCCTTCTTCACTAACCTTGGAGCTCCCATATTCCACAATCACCTCCACTTCCCTCAATGGTCACCACCCCCTCTTTTCAATATATTACCTATGCCTCCCTAAGTACGGAGCCCCAAAGGCTTCCAGACAGCTCAGACGTCTGCTAGTGCACTCCTGCCTCTGCTGGGCAATTCACTTGCTTTCCCTGCAAGTCCACCTTCGGGTCTATCCCTCCTTTCCATTTCTGGGTTATCGCCTGCCATTCTGCTAACCCTGTAACCTGACTTGTCGGTAATATTCAGTCGGCTAATGTTTAACTCCGTTAGCTCCACTCTGCTCGGTCCTGCCATTCATGGGCCCACCCTTGCTGTAACTATATATACTTAACTTGTACATAGGTTACACTTCAGTGATAAAATCGACTAGAGTTGATCCCCCTTTAGTTCTCATTGCCAGTAAGTAAATTAGGGCATGGATGTGTAACTTGGCACAGCGCTCCTGGCTTGAGTCGCTGAGGCCAAAGCCCTCCGCCACAGAGATAATTCCTTCATCTCGATCTGGTCTCTGACAGGCAGATAAGCAAGGGACAACTGAACAGGCAACCTTGATTGGAAGGCACACACACGTGGGGGGGAGGGTACAGATGAGGGTTATGGGTGGAAGGAAGGATGGTTGGGTGATGATGATAGCAGTTGGACAGGCCAGTGGCACTAAGATGCATTGATGGATGTTATGGATATTGCTGGGTCATGACAAGTTCTTCACTGAGACTTGTCAGAGACCAGATGCAGGACGAGGGAGACATCCCTGTGGTGGAAGGCTTTGGCCTCAGTGACTTAGACCAGGAGTGCTATGCCTAGTTACACATCCATGCCCTAATTTACTAACTGGCAACGAGAACTAGAAGGGGGATAACTCTAGTCGATTTTATCACTAGGGTGTAACCTATCTACAAGTTATGTATATAGTTACATAGGGGGTGGACCCATGAATAGTGGGATTGAGCGGGGTGGAGCTAATGGAGTTACATGTTAGCTGACTGGATATTGCCGACCAGTTGTTAGCAGAATGATGGGCTATAACCCACAAGCGGAAAGGAGGGATTGGCCCAAAGGTGGGCTTGCAGGGCAAGCAACTAAATTGCCCAGCAGAGGCAGGAGTGCGCTAGCAGACGTTGGAGCTGTCCGGAGGCCTTTGGGGCTCCATACTTAGGGAGGCATAGGTAATATATTGAATTGAGGGGGTGGTGACCATCAGGGGAGTCGGAGGTGATTGCGGAATCTGGAGGCTCCAAGGTTAGTGATGAAGGAGCAGAGGAAATCTAGAAGGACTGGAGGTAGTGGAGGGTGATGGCCATGGATGGATATGACAAGACTGAGCTTCATGCTTATAGTCCAGCCCTGAGATCAATTACTGCACATCAATAGGTTATGAGCCCATGTCACGACCCGACATATCTGTCACTTCCATCAACGTGTCCTAGTGCCACGTGGCCTGTCCCACCCGCTATCATCATCATCCATCCATCCATCTGTCCACCCGTCACCCTCATCCACACTTCCTCCCCCGTGCACATACCTTCCAACCTAGGTTGCCTGCTTGAGTGGTTCTTGTTGTCTGCCTGCCAGCCAGACAGCTTGCTAGATGGCCAGATGGCCTTTTCTCTTTTGTTCACTTGTGGACTATTGTTCCTCCTTTGCCACTCGTTATTTCTTGCTTGCCTTTTTGTTGACCAGGTTTGCCGATATTAACCATTTGTCTCTTTCTTCATTCATTAATATCACACTTGATCCACCACTCCTTCTGGGCTGGCCCATTTAGTTACTTGTGCTTATAACGCATGTAGGTTACACTGGATGTACCTCAGTTTGTATATCGACTTGGATTTCCCCTCTAGTCTCTTCTCCTCATCGTAAGGCTTCTGTCTGAAATTGGGACACCAACGTAAGAACGAAGTGCAGCGCTCCACCCAAGTCACTGAAGCTGAAGTCCCACCCCTCCAACCGTATGAGCCCAGACGACTTCATGTGCCTTGCAGATCAACTGGATATGCGTCCAACATGTTCCTGACAGCCCAGAGCACTCAGAAATCCAAAGAACTCCCACTTCAGATTCCAAAATGGACTTTAGCTCTTTGGACTGCATTAAAGAAGCTCCAGATCACTCAACAATGATGGTTCAAATTGGGAGTTTTGGAAGTACTGCATGGAGCTAATATTAAGAAGTGGAAACTGCTTACACTTGCAGAAGGAGAAAGAAAGCAGCCAGACCCTACCATCCCTGACAGCACCGCTTCAACTTCTTTATCTCCTCAATCACCACTTGATCAATGGGATGATGACAATGGAACTATTATACATATAATTACAAAGTCTGTTGATAGCAAACTCAAATCCCTACTGGAGGGAGTAACATTGGCAGCTGAAGCTTTGTCAGGGCATCAACCCCACACCCCTGAGTCACATGTACCATGATGCAGTTACAGTCACATGATCCAGCAGCACCTTCTGGTACCACTCTACACCATTGTACCACTTATGGCCAGGTGTGCTGAGCAACCCAATCACAAGCTTGGAGCCAGTTAATAACCCATTTCAAAACTAGCACCCATTCCACTACCAGCCATACCATACCATCCCCTATTCCATCTCAGGATAATCCAGACTTCAAGAAAGTCACCCCTGAGTCATAAACCAAAGTCAGCAAACTGTTGAAAATTCAGACACACAGTGGAAGTATGTTGGGCTGAAGGGGGTGGAGCTGAAGGAGTCAGCCCAAAGAAGAAGAAGTTGAAGGGACAGGGAACTGGTGAAAGGTCTGAAGGATTGGCCTGGACAACAAGACAAGGTTGGAAGCAATATACACTGCACACTCAGATGAGGACACTCTCCAGACTCACAGAAGTTCCTGATGTATCCCTTTTATCATTGGCTCTGGAGTGTCATTGCATATGACAAACAACTTCATTACTCCTTCCATAAACTTGAAACCCTGACTCCAATATGGGTAGCTGATAATTGTTTTATTGGGGCCAGCAGCATCAGAACCATCATCAGAAAGGTCCACCTAAATGGGAGGGACAAATCAATCACACTCCAAACATTTTATACACACCTGAACTCCAAGATCACCTGTTACCGACCACAAAGCTTTGTGATGTAGGGATAAACATGATTTTTAACATGGAAGGTGCAATGTTAATCCAATATAGAAAACTGCTAGCAAAGGCCAGCAGAAGTGGGGACATATGTTCACTATTGATGGACATTGGAAAGGCTGAACATGTGCATGCACTCAGCTGGCAATAGCAAACATGTGCAGGTGAAAGTCAATTCCAGGGAAGGGGGAATATGGAGATGGCAAGTAGGTGACACATCTACAGGCATCATAGAATGTCAGAATGGTGATTTAAGGGGGAATGAAGGTGCAAAAGTTAGGTATAACACACCACAAATCACCAACCTCCTGGAACTCACCCATCCATCCATCCAGTAAATCATTTGTTAACTCAGATGAAGCTCCTAAAGTGGAATTGCCCAGAGGACCATTCATATTCAATGTGAGAGGCTTGCATGACACAGCCCTTGACCACTGGTTTTATCCCATGTAATCCTAATCACCAGAACAGAAAATTGCCCAGTGGGTCAGATACAGACATGAAAGTGGAAAGTATGCAAGATATTTCCCCAAATCATCTTTATCAGCATCCTCAGTGGGCAAAATCAAGATGAGTCCTTCCATGGGCAATATGGATAAGGATGGCAAGCTGTTATTGTCACCCCCAATGGCAAGGAACAGTGTATTGTTTTTGGCATAAAATGTATCAACAAGAAAATTGCATTTCCAGTGTCAGAGTACCACCACTTGTGTCACACATCACAAGGAGAAGCCAGTTGACTATTTTGTGTCACACTCAGAACCAGACTCCTTCTGTGAGGTCTTTGGGGGGTTGCTCAGCACACCAGACTGTAAGTGTTACAATGGTGTGTATTTTACGGTGGTGTTAAGTGGTAACCAGAAGTTGCTGCTTGACCACATGACTCTAAGTACACCATTGTTACATAAGACTCAGGGTTTGGGGCTATTGCCCTGCAGTAACTTGCAGAAAGTGTAATGGCGGTTCATGAACTGTCATGGAAGTCATGACATTTCATGAATGGTCACCAAACTTCATAAAGTGTCATACACAGTCATGCCGGTTCATGACAAACCATCATGGAATTTCATGAGATGTCATGAACCTGCATGGAGGGTCATGATTGCTCATGACTTAAGTGGTTCCAGGTAGGTTTTGAGTGGTTGCATGCCTGTCTATGAAGTGTCATGAAGTGTCATGAGCCTTCATAAGGGATCATGGACCCTCATGGACCTTCATGAGTCTTCCCAAGAATCATTGTGATTGATACAACAATGACAATTGGGGGCATAATGGTTGATTACATGTTACCCTTAAGTTGAAAGTGATATGAAAGCATCACACAAGAGGGAGGTTGCTCTAGTTGATTTCAGACTAAGGTCCCTGAAAGTATTTACAAGGTATAAATAAGGGAGAGAAATTATGGGAAGAGCCAGTCAGTCCAGTGCAGAAATGAGTGGGGATTGTTAAATTGAATCAAAGACAAGAACCCAGGTGAAGAATGAATAAGTAAAATATTGACACTTGATCTGCTACTATATTGACACCCAGGTTGTCAGTTCCCTCCCTACTTTGCCTCTTTGTTTAATTGTTCATTCCACTCTTATTCATTCTCTCACTCTCTGTCTCCCTGGTTCTTGTACCTCATTTAGTTTGTCACATTCACCACTCTGCCTCCCATTCAGGTGCCAGACTGACCAGCCCCCTTCTGTTCTCCCTTTTGTATTTATGCATTGTAGATATTATACTACCTATGTACATTGCCACCAGGTTCTCTGCACTACACCTGAAATACAGGATAGCCTAGAGCGTGTGGCACAACACTCCCACTGAGTTGTTGAAACCAACATCCCAACCCCCTGACGCCTTGCAATGGAGTAACCTATCAGCTAAGTGATCACTCACACTGCCATACTCTGCTCCACTTCCCATGAATACCCTCAAGCACCATTTCTGACACCAAGCAGCAAAGGTGGCTGGAGGAAAAGCGGAGTTCAGTGCAGTGCCAACACAAGTCCTGAGTTGGAGGTTGATCAGTCATCGCTGTCACAAATAAGGTCTGCCACATGATCAGCACTTGTGACATCTCATGCATTGACTCATCATACATGTTCATGGAGCATTATGAATGTCCATGATGCATCATAGCATTTTACATGATGGGGAAACGTGTTAAAGACCGGATGCGAGATGAAGGAAATGTCTCCATGGTGGAGGGCTTTGGCCTCAGCGACTCAGACCAGGAGTGCTGTGCCTAGTTACACGTCCATGCCCTAATTTACTTACTGGCAGAGAGAACTAGCAGGGGGATAACTCTAGTCGATTTTATCACTAGGGTGTAACCTATCTACAAGTTAAGTATATATAGTTACAGCGAGGGCAGGCCCATGAATGGCGGGACCAAGCAGAGCAGAGCTAACAGAGTTAAACATTAGCCAACTGAATATTACCGATGAGTCGGGTTATGGGGTTAGTGGAATGGCAGCCTATAACCCAGAAATGGAAAGGAGGGATAGGCCTGAAGGTAGACTTGCAGGGCAAGCAAGTGAATTGCCCAGCAGGGGCGGGAGTGCACTAGCGGACATCAGAGCTGTCCGGTGAAGGAGAGAACGAAGGAAGGTCAGTTGGGAGGTTCAAACGAGACCACCACTGTTCCCTGGTTCTTTAGTTAGGATGGGGAAGTGTACTAGTAGTATTTATTGTAAATATAGTACCAATCCGAGTGTTTTGGCTAATTCCATTTTTATGGGTTAGTTTTAAAGTTCCTGGGAATTGACTTACATATAAACCGAGCCCTGCAGAGCTGTTTCTTTATTGAAATTTCTTAATTTGTCTAGGTGTAATTCTGTGGAGCGTTGTTTAATTTGGAATTTAACTTGAATTAAATCTTCTACTTGGTGAAGTTTCAAAGATTCTATTCAGTTAATGGATCTGGATTGTGTCTGGAGTGTCCCTTGAGTTTGTTTTATTTTTGTCTTATTTTATTGCTTGTTTTAACAGTAGCAAGATAACTGTTTTGTGTTTACACTTTTGAAATCTGGAGTGTTAACCAGCTCTCCTGTTGAAATATCTACTTAATATTTCTCTCCTTAATTGCTGCCTTTTACTACAGTGGCAATCTTAACTGTATATCACTTTTTCGCACTGGAGTGACAACCAGAAATGCTTGAGAAAAATAATAATCTATTTTCTTACTTCTCTAAGGGGGGGTGAAAAGTCACAGAAAGGGTCTCCCTTTTATACTCCTTGGGTCGCCTTCCTTTTTCATGCTCTACCTTCTATTTACAGGATTTATTTACAGTGTATTTTTCTCAAAGTGAATAAAAAATGAAATTTTCACGCTATAGTTCTACTGCGCTTTTGCTGCACTGAACTGCGGTTCTACTGCGGTCAGACTGCGCCTAGAATCCTTATTGTCCTTCCTCACCTAAGCTATTTTAATGGTTAATTAGAACTTGGCTGTGCTGCATTTGTCGCAGTTACCTATTTCAAATTCCCTATATTTGCTATGACTCGGTGATTCTGAATTCAAACTTCGCATTACTATGCGTACGGCTGTGCTGAGACCTTCAGCTGATTTATTCCATTTTTATTTAGTGACATTTAGTTAAAATGAGACTGAAATGGTAAATGAGTGAATTATTCAGGTTTAAAAACTGAAAGAAAAAGTTGCTAGTAGTCAAGAATTACTCAAACGAATGTATTATAGCTCTCCACTTCATTAGAATATTGTTCCCTAAAATTCCCACCATGGTCTGTCGTAGTTTTAGTGGTTTTCGTGAATTTTGTTCATATTTCCTGATTCCCCTTTGTATTACCACATCCTAATCCTCCATATGTATTGTTCGTTGTTATAGTAGGTCGTCCTTGAAGATCTCATATTTTTATGTATTTTATTTAGGGCTCTGGACCTCTTGAAGCTGTCTACCCACACGTTTTCAGGTTTCTAACTTCATGTCCTTGTATCTCATTCATTTCTGAATGTTTTCTCACGTTCTTGGTATCATAATTTTTCATTTATTCCCACCTTTCCAATGGTACTAAAGTTGTGTCCTATTTCCTGGTATTCGTTGAGTTAGCAAAAGTTCGCATGCACATTTGGTAATCACATGCGTTGTTCCCATAGTCGTTTGTATGCGGGCACCGTTTCCGTTTAATTGTTCGGGATTTATGATATGCGTGGGTGTTTATATCTTTCATATGGGCTTCTGTGATTTATTTCAGATTTTTCCCTCATGATCTAAGGTTGTTTTGCACTTTCCGTGCTTTGTTTTGATCAGGCTCTTCCTTATTTGGATGGAAATTGGTCTTTGCAATCTGCCAAAGTGCGGATCTTGGTTCCGATGGCCGGTTCCCTTCGCATCGCCACCCTCACGTGTCATTAAACATGACACGGATTTCTATATTCCTGTCATGGGTATAACTTCACAACGGCTGGACCGTTTGGGCTGAAAGTTTGCATAACTATAGTTTCCCATTTTTCATAATTTCCGTGTAAATTTCGTTGTATGTTTTAATTATGGATCCTACGCAAACATCGTCTTTTCCCTGAGCTCAGACTTTTGATGTCGCTATTCCCGTTATTGGATATCTCATTAATGCATGATCCTTTTATTATGAAAATTTGGGAGGATTAAGATTAGATCCCTTTCTTTCTAATGGGCCATCAAGCTTGTCTCGGTCGTTACTGGTTAATCTTTGCGCTTTCTTTTTAGACGTTGTCCTTGTTTTTCAGGAGTTTTAGTCATATCTCCGTCATTTATGGGTAGTTTCCTCTGTAATTACTTTCATTGGGTCCGTTTGGGGGACATCTACATTTCCTATCATAGACATGACTTTGAATTTTGCATTAGTTCCTGAGGAATCCTTGTTCCGTGGTACTTCCATCCTTGGCTACATGTGTGGACATGGGAAAGTAGCTTCCATGGAGGTTCTCTGGTTGTTTTTATAGTCAAATCTTGGTCTATTGTCCTAATTCTTTGTTTAATATTTGCCATAAATTCCCCCGAGAATTCCGTCTCGTTGATGCTAAGCTTGAAATATTTTTGCTAATTTTCTTTCTTTCGATTTATCGCCTATAGTCATAATAATTCGTAAAAATTCGTAAAAATTCATTAAAATTCAGGTCCTTCCTCATATCTACTTGTCATATGAGGTTTTGTGATTTATCTGGCATATTTCCATAATGGGTTTCCATAGTGTGACCGTTTTTTCTCCTCCACCAGAGGCCTTCGGGGCTCTGTGCTTAGGGAGGCATAGGTAATATATTGAATTGGGGGGGGTGGTGACCATTGAGGGAGTCGGAGGTGGTTGTGGAATACAGGGGCTCCAAGGTTAGTGACAAAGGAGTGGAGGTAGTCTGGAAGGATCAGAGGTAGTGGAGGATGATGGCCATAGATGGATATGACAAAAGGTCAAAATAAACATATGACACTCCATGAACCTTCATGACTGTCATGAAGGTTCATGAACATCATGACCACTCATGAACCTCCATGAGGCATCATGTCATATTGTGTCACCAGCAGTCATTGTCAAAAACCTGGATCGTAGGGGAAAATGCATGAGTCTGAATGCAGGCGGGGCTCAACTAGAGAGCTCCGGTAGTGAACCAAAGCTTCTCCAGGAAGCCCGGTTCTGCTGGGTGGTACAAGAGGCTCTAAAAAGGACGCGGCCTCAGCAACTCGGAGGGAGCGCTGTGCCTCCGTTACGTCCCAGTTAGTCCTTGTATTTATGTCTGAGGTATCTTGTAGAAAGGGGTTGGGATTCACTCAGAGGACTTGGGGTAACATTTTAGTCGAGATTAGAACTAAGGAAAACTACAGGTTCTAATCTACAGGTATTTATATGGAGGGATGGAAAGGACTTTAGTCAAAGTCCGAATGATAATAGAAAAACACCGAAAGGTGCTGAATGATACCGAGAGGTACCGAAAGCGAGAAATGGGTAAGAGGGGGTTAGCTGAATGAATGGTAAGAAGAAGATAGTCATGCTATGAATGGAAGGTGACTTATTAATAAGTGATGACATGAGTGGGGTCACCAAAGGATGCGGGTAGCTCCGAAAGCGGAGTTACGTATCTGAAGGATGTTGGGTGACTCCAATAAATGAAATGGGTGGGGAAATGGTTTAGGGGTATGTCACAGGATGTCAGAGGTCCATTGGGATATTGGAGCAAATCCAGAGTCTCCGAATGTTCCGACTTGGGACTGAGCTTCCGGGATGGGAGTGGCCAGGGTTTGGTGTGCCACAACCAGGCCAGGGCTGAGACATTTAGGAAGGAAGGTGACTTGGGGAGTGGGGAGTCATGGTGTAGGGGATGGTGAAGTTGTTAGGAAGGTGCGGTGTGGTGGGAGAGTGTGGGGTGGGGATTCTGGGATATGACTGTCATGAACTGTCATGAAATCCAAAATTTTCAATGTAAAAAATGTCTGATTCAATTCAATTGTCATGATTTCATGATGCAGGATTACACTTTTGGAGAGTACCTCTTGCCCTGACACCTTCCCAGTCACTCACATGATTTCTCCAAGGTTTAGCTGCAACTTACATTGCCTCTGAAATCTGTTGAGCAACTGGTACAACTTGCAACACATGATGTTCCCACACTAAGTTGTAATGAGTTGTACATAGGTTGTGGAATATAATCTTTAGTATTTACGCATGTGGTCATTGCACCCAACCCAATCTGTGGAGACTAGGGGAGCACATCCAAAGTTGTGAAGTCAATATCTGTGTCAAGAAGATGTTCCTTGGATAGGTCCGATCGCTATCCAGGCAACACTGTTGGGTGGAGCTTGATGTTCTGGGTCGTCCAATGGTGGGTTGGAGACAGACCATAGGTGGGGCAGAGCTCCAAGGGTGATGGGGTGTTGAAGGGACTCGGCTTCAGCAACTCGGAATGGAGCGCTGTGCCCAGTACGTTCTTGTTCTCCCCAATTTGTCAGGGGAGCTGGTGATGGAGGAACCAAGGCTGCCAGCAGAAGGGGGCTGGAAGCCCCCCCCTCACTACTTAACAAAGGGCATTAGTGAGGGTCAATTGTTTGTCACGTGATTTGTTGGGTTTTATACCAAGGCGTCTCAAGGAGCGCCTGTTACTCAGTTCTTTGGAGCAGCAGACGTCTACTGGAGGACGTTTTTGGAGGGCTCAAGACTGTTTATATTATAACTGGGGGCATTATTTACTAGAGGGGTATGCGCATACATATAGTGGAAACAATTGGATCTGAAGGTTTACCAAGGGGAAGGGGAAGTAAATAGAAAAGAATCCTCAAGACAAATAAGGAATAGGCGAAAAGCCCGAATTACGTCTGAGGTTTGTGGAGTGAGAGAATTAAAAGCCAACTGAATGGCAAGGCCTAGAAACATCTATGAACAAGCAGGGAACTACAGAGAAAAGGCATCCAGAAAGGTCCGGAGCCCAGAAGTTGTAGTCTGGAAGATTGGGGTTGTAGAAAATATCAAATGATAAAACAATCAGACCAGAGGTAAAATAGGAATGGGGGGTACCAGAGGTGAGGAGGTACTGGAGGTAACAGAGGTGTGGAGACTGGAGGTACATAGGAAGGAGGGTGGATAGGCAAGTTGAGATTTATCAATAACAAGCAGGCACATCTCCTTTGAACAAGGGGTCCAAGGAGGTGGAGGTATGGTGGTGGAGGCCCAGAGGTTATGCGGACATAGATGGGAGGCAGAGCGGTGTAACGGGTCAATCACCACTAGACTCAAGACAGAAGAGAGGGGGAGGGTTGGAGTGGTCACATGCACAGGTTTGTTTGACTGGGTGTGGATTCCGCTACTCCTCACTGTCTAGCTAACTATACAGCTGGTCACAGTATCACGGAAGAGTCTGGTAATGACAAATAAGGAAAGAACAATGAGAAGGGGAAACATCAGGTGGAAATGGAGTCAGAAAAATCAGGAAAAATAAGAAATGTGTAGGAGGGAACATTGGCTAAGGGTAGTAGAATCGCGGGATTTGGCTTGTTTATGGTACACTAGAAAATCCCCGTTACAGTGGGAGAGAGTCGAAGGAGGAGGTAGTCCTAGGGCCATTGGCATGGACCGGAGGCAGCAGAGAGAGATTGGGAGGGCTGGTGGAGGTCATAGGAGTTGTGTAGTGATAGGGCAGAAGGAGGTGGAAGATCCAGGATATGACAATCTGGGTGTGTGCAAAGTTTAACAGTTTATATATTACTTGGTTACCAGTCACTTGTTTGCCAGTGGCATAAGTGGTAGAGCATTAGCTGAGGCTAAGCAGTTTTTTGAGTGGCACATGTTCAATTCTCACTTATGAAACTTTTTTCCATACCCTCCACTCCTCAGTGTACACAAAAACAACGATTTCACACAATGATTCCATGGGAGGGTGTCATACCTGATCCCAATTCAACTCCTGGACCTTTTCCACCACTTCTGGAGTCCTACCCTATTCCCATCCACTCCTGACCCCACCTTCCACTGCTCCCAACTCTCTCCTGACTAATCTCTGCCAAGGTATGACCTCCCATTCCCATATCCCAAACTCAGACACTGATTGTGCCTCTGCTCCAAGATCCCACCCTGGCTTAAGTCCATTGCATTGGTGACCTCATTCTCATTTCACATAGACACCAATATTCCTCAGACTTTCAATCCTGCCTCCATAAGCTCTGCTACCTCTGAGCTTCATGGACCTTCCCCAGCTCCTTTGCCACTTTATTGTATACTTTGCATTTCTGCCTCACCCTCATTTGGACTACTGCTTCTTTCTATTTAGCCAGTTAGTCATCCACCCCACTTCCTCTCATCCTCCTGCCCCTCTGGGTCCTCACCCTCCTTACCTCCTTTCAGACACACCATAGAGTCTAGCCCTTGACCCTTGGTGTAGTTCCCAACCCATTGTAGGGAAAGTTCCAAGGACATCATCAACAACTGAAGAATGACCCTCTTGACCCTTGTATGATAGCAAGTTGGAATGGGAGGAAAGAGTAATTGAAGGAGTTAATCAAGGTTGTGTGTATCACTTGGATTTGACACCATGTTGAAGGTCATGTGACAAGTTAAACACTTTAACTGGTGAGAGTGACCACACATTTCAGCCTCAGTCTTGGCACAAGTTTCCCTGTGCATGGACATTCACCAGATGTTCCCACAGCTGCACATTGGCAGATCTTCATCAAATCAGACAAAACTGGTATCAATGGAAAGCTGAGAATAAAGGGGATCTGACATTAAGGATGAGAAGACTTAGGCAAGATACGTTACATTTATATGAACCTATGAACAACTACTTAGAAATATTTTCTAGTCAGAACTGTATGACACCCTGACTGAGTCATTTCTGATGAAGTCATTTCCAGCTGAGTCATAATATGGTTGGGTCATTTCTTGAAAATAGAAATGCACAGCCTCAAACCAATTCAGACTGAGTCATACACAGCCCCATCACACCTAACCAAGTCATTTTGGTTGAGTCATATCTGACTAAGTCATCTGGGCAAGTCATTAGCACTTTCTAGAACAAAAGCTCTATTGCTTGTAAATAGTGCAAGGTGTGGGAAAGAAAGGTCTTGAGAGGTATAAAAGGACCATGATTTCGCTCTCTTTGCAGCCCCTCAGAGAAGTAAGAAAATAGAGTAATATTTCATTTCTGGTTCTCACTCCAGTGTGAAAAAGTGATAAGACAGTTCAGTTTGTCACTGTACAAAAGGCAACAACAGTGTGATAAGTGAGATAGGAGATTTATAGGCATCTATGTAAGACACTTAGAAGCAGTTTGCTACTACTGAACAAAAAGTGACAGTGTGAAGGGAGACAACAGTAGTATCTCTCCACACATAGGAGTAATCACTTCCTAAACTAAAAGTGGTAAAATTAGGTGAATTCTGACTGAGAGGTGAACAGACCAGAGTTGGCTCAGAAGTATTTGAACAGCTCCGCAGGGTGTTTGATTGTTTGATTTTTCTATAGCACACTAAACTGTTGAAAAAGCAACCAAAACACTAACACAGCACTGTACTCAACAGGTACACTCCCCCACAACCAGGACCAGGTGTCATATCCATCCATGGCCATCATCCTTCACTACCTCTGGTCCCTCTGGACTACCTCCGCTCCTTCTTCACTAACCTCAGAGCTCCCATGTTCTGCAATCACCTCTGCTTCCCTCGATGGTCACCACCCCCTCTTTTCTATATTACCTACACCTCCCTAAGTACAGAGCCCCAAAGGCTTCCAGACAGCTCTGATGTCTGCTAGCGCACTCCCACCTCCGCTGGGTAATTCACTCGCAAGCCCACCTTTGGGCCTATCCCTCCTTTCCATTTCTGGGTTATCACCTGCCATTCCGCTAACCCCATAACCCAACTTGTCGGTAATATTCAATTGGCTAATGTTTAACTCCGTTAACTCCACTCCACTTGGTCCTGCCATTCATGGGCCTGCCCCTGCTGTAACTATATATACCTAACTTGTACATAGGTTACACTTCAGTAATAAAATCGACTAGAGTTGATCCCCCTTAGTTCTCGTTGCCAGTAAGTAAATTAGGGCATGGACATGTAACTTGGCACAGTGCTCCTGGCTTGAGTCATTGAGGCCAAAGCCCTCCGCCACAGAGACAATCCTTCATCTCGATCTGGTCTCTGACACCAGGGAAAACTGCACTCTCAGTTCTGCTCCTTCACCATACTTCCATTTGGACACTTTTGTTCTGCTTCAGACCCCCTTTGTTTCTCATACTCCTGTCAGAAACGGTATTCAAGGTATTTGCGGGAAGCAGAGTGGAGTGCAGCGGTGTGAGTGGTCACTTAGCTAATGTGCAACTCCATTGCAAGGCATTTTGGGAGGTGGGACTTCAGCTTCAACAACTCAGCTGGAGTGTTGCACCACGCGTTCTAGGCTGTCCCATATTTCAGGGTAGCAGGAGGACCTTGCAGCGACGTTTACTCAGACAAAGATGGAACTTAGGGATGAACTTAGAGGCAAGAAGACTTGGGGGGGATTTTTAGTCGATATTCAAACTGAGGTACATCAACAGTAAACTACAAGTATAAGTATGAAAGGAGAACAGAGAAGGGGCCAGTCGGTCTGGCAGGGGATGGGAGTGGAATGGTAAGTGCGACAAAACTAAAAGAGCGACGAGGACCAGGGAAATGGAACAGAAGAAATGAATGGGGGTGAAGAGTGAATGGAACAGAGGATGGTGAAGTTGGGAGGCAGAATGAATAGGGCTGACAATCTAGATGCCAATATAGTGGCGGATCAAAATGTCAATATACAAATAAATCAAATGTCAATGTAGGAGCGGATCAGCAGTGACAATATCGACCACTAGTAAGTTAAGTGAATGAATAAGAATAAAACGGTGTCAGCCAAATGGCTGAGGAACTCAAGTGGTGGTGGGAGAAAGAAGGAGGTGCAGCTAAGTGATGGACAACGGTGCAATTAATGGGCATGGATAACAGGTGCAAGAATGGTGATGGGGGTGCAGATGATAGAAGTGGTGAAAGGGTGGGGACTTTGCAGGGCCATGACAACTCCCATCTCCCCTTTATATATAGACAATGTACATACTTGTTTGCTCCTCAGTCAATAATCAACCTGAGCCAACTAGAATCTTGAACCAACTTGGATTCCCCCTAGAGACTTCACCCTTGCTATGTCTGAAATTAAGGACCAGCAGGACAAGCAGCAATGGCACTCTGCTTGAGTTGCTGAGGCCAAGGTCCCTCCTCACTGTCATATCCTGGATCTTCCACCTCCCTCTGCCCTATTCCTATATGACTCCTATGACCTCCACCAGCCCTCCCAATCTCTCTCTGCTGCCTCTGGTCAATGCCAACAGCCCTAGGACTACCTCCTCTTTCAACTCTCTCCCACTCTGCCTCCCATCTATGTCCACATCACCTCCAGACCTCCATCACCATACCTCCACCTCCTTGGACCCCTTGTTCAAAGGAGATGGACCCACTCGTTGTTGATAAACCTCAACTTGCCTATCCACCCTCCTTCCCACCTCTGGTCTCTGCACCTCCAGTACCTCCAGTACCTCCTCACTTCCAGTACCTCCTTACCTCCAGTACCTCCCCATTCCTACCTTACCTCCGGTCTTGATAATCTTTATTGTTCTATCATTTGATATTTTCTACAACCCCAATCTTCTGGACTACAACTTCCGGGCTCCGGACCTTTCTGGACATCTTTCTCTGTAGTCCCCTGCTTATTCATAGACGTTTCCAGACCTTGCCATTCAGTTGGCTTTTATTCTCCCACTCCACAAATGTTAGGGAAATGGGAATTTCCCATTTTAGACTCTTATGGGTTCTGTATCACATGATTTGTATAGTAATTAAGTTGATCCAATCAATAATCAACCAAAAACCCGCTGTGCTAACATCTGTTACACCACATGTCAAACCATCTGTGAAACCACCTGTAAACCATTATGTCCAACCCCCTTCCCTATTCCTGCGCCAGAACGGACGAAAATGGGTGCTTCCGGCCCCATTTTTGTAACAACAAACCTCAGATGTAATTTGGGCTTTTCGCCTATTCCTTATTTGTCATGTGGATTCTTTCTATTTACTTCCCCTTCCCCTTGGTAACTTTTAATATAGAAGTCTTAAGCCCCTCAAAGATGACGTCTATCACGTCCCACTCATCTGCTACTCTACCCAGAACTAAGAACTGAGTAACGGCCACATCTAAGGTACCTTGGTATAAAACCCAAACGAATCACGTGATGAACAATTGACCCTCACTAACGCCTCCATCATTAAGTAGTGAGGGGGGGCTTCTGGCCCCCTTCTGCTGGCGGCCTCAGTTCCTCCGTTGCCAGCTCCCCTGGCAAATTGGGGACAATGAGAATGTAATGGGCACAGGGCTCCATTCCAAGTTGCTGAAGCCGAGTCCCTTCAACACCCCATCACCCTCGGAGCTCCACCCGACCTCCGGTCTGTCTCTGACCCACTGTAAGATGACCCGGAACACTGAGCTCCACCCGACAGCATCACCTGGATAGCGATCGGACCTATCCAAGGAATGTCGTCTTGACATTACATCAGGGGGGTCGGAGGTGGTTGCAGAATCCAGAGGCTCTGAGATTAGTGACGAAGGAGTGGAGGTAATCCAGAAGGACTGGAGGTAGTGGAGGGTGATGGCCATGGATGGATATGACAGTATCCCCTTCTTAGGCCTGAACCCTTGAAGGCCCAGAATTAGTAAGGTGAGGGGAGCTGTACTTACAGAAAAAAGAAAATGGAAATGAGGAGTGGAGAGAAAGGAGAGATGGGAGAGAGGTCAGAATTCCTAAGGCACTTTGGGACCAGGCTTGTCTGGGTACCGAGAGTGGAATGCTTTGATGAGGTCGGAGGCGTGATTGAGTTTGCCAGCAAGGAGCCATTGTGTCCTTGTCAGTCCCTTCATAGCCTAACCACTTGACCAGGTAGAGCAGCTTGTTGCGTCCATGTCAGTCGATCTTGGAGTTGAGGATCTCCTTGATCTCGAACTCCATTTCACCTTCGATTTCTATTGGAGGTGGAGGTGGTTGGTGGCAGTTCAGGATGATGTTGGGGATGGAGGGTTCGATCTGCGAGACATGGAATACCAGGTGGATGGCTCACATGTTTTCTGGGAAGCAGAGAGTGAGGGAGTGGGTTCCAATGTGGGCAATGATCTCGAAAGGGCCGAGGTTTTTCTCAGAGAGCTTCTTCGAAGGTCAGGTGGAGCAGAAATACTTGGCCTTTACATAGACTGAAGTTCCTACCTCAAAAGCTGGGGCAGGACTCCGATGGGAGTCTGCCAGGCCCTGGTAACAGATCTGAGCATGGTGCATTTCCTTGCAAAGGAAGTGATGGAGGGAGTCAAGATCCACCAAGTACTCTTGGGCACATACTGATGTCAAGTCTTGCTCCAGGTGAACAACAGTGATGTTTGGATGGTAGCCCTTATTGGCAAAGAATGGAGAGATGCCAGTGGTGGCATTCAGAGTGTTATTGTATGAAAACTCCATGAGAGGTAGGAGTTCAGACCAATTATCCTGCTGATAATTACTATAGATGGGCAGGTACTGCTCAAGCGTCTGGTTCATCCATTCGGTCTGTCCGTCTCCTTCTGGATGATAACTGGAGGTGAAGTGGAGGCAGATGTTGAGGGCTTTACCAAGTGAATGGAAAAAATGAGAAACAAACTCCAGACCCCTGTTGGAGGTGATGTGGGAAGGAACTCTGTGTTTGGAGAACATGTGGAGGAGGAATAGCTTGGCCAGTTCTGGAGAGGTGATGGTATCGTGGGTAGGGATAAAGATGCACAGTTTGGACAGTTGGTCCACAATGACCAAGATGGAAGTGAATCTGGAAGAGGAGGGTAGCTGTTCGATGAAATCCATGGAGATGGAGTTCCAAGGGTGGTCAGGGATGGGGTTTGAGCAAGCCATTGTTGTGGGGACAACTCCATGTACCGCAAAAAGTCGGATTCTGTGGAATTTGGTCACCAACACACAGTACATATCCGCTGACGCTCCCGATACTCATTCTATCACTATCCAACACTCCATACACTCACTCCATATTTTTCCATATTTTCCCCATCATTCCCGACAACCCCAAGCAAAATTCCCACGCCCAACCACGCTGCCAATTTCACCCCCTCTCCAGACCTCAATACCCACACTCACAACCCAGCCGTTTTTCCACCCGATAGTGATGCTCTACCACCCTTCTTCACCCCCAGAGCATTTCCCAGAATGGCAATCCCATACCCAGATGGTTCAGCACGGAGTATACTCTCATGTGGTCTTGACAGCACCTGTCAATGGCCACATCTCAAGAAGTACTGCACCAAATGGGACAAATAGGGGCTCATTGGAAAGCTGGAGACGAGGAGGTTGCTGACGGGAGGATAGGCGGGCGCTGTGGCGAACTGTTGCGGAGTTAATTTTCACAATTCCCATTTCGGACCTGTTGTCACATTTTCCCCATTCATTCATATTTCTTTTATGTTTCTTTGTTCCCAATTGGATATTCATCATTTACGGTTGCCTAACGGCCCGTTTACATTCCCCCATGCCATTCATTCCATTTCAAACATATATAAACTAGATAACAGCTTGTACATAACAAGTTAGTATTGAATAAACTCATGAAGGGACAAGCAAAAGTTGCATCCAAGTGGCAAAGATGCCATCCACGACCCTAACGCCCCCATTGAGCTAGTTTCTTACGTCTAAGACCCCTCACATCATAATACTCAGCCTTGACGTCCAAGAGAGACGTAGGTGAGTGTTTGTTTGAGGTTTTTGCAGACTCAGTAGCGCCCCAGGACCAAAACCCGGCCCAACAAACCACACCCGCGCACACTACCACCCTCCCCCTTCTCTCTGTCTTGAGTCTAGGTGATAGACCCATTACACTGTAAGGCTTGTGGGACTTTGGCACAGGCACAAGAAGTCCAAGAGGATACATAGTTCTTGATGAAGGTATGAATACTGGGCCAGGTATAATCATGACGGACTAGCTCCAGAGTCTGGTTTTGACTGAAGTGTCCAGAGAGCTGGTGGTTGTGTTTGTCTTGCAATATGCAGAGATGAAGATCGTTAGAGTCCGGAACGTAAATGCAGTTGTCCAGCCTTAACAGGCCTTTGGCATCAATGGACCAGCAGGAATTGGGGAGGTTGGGGGAGGCAAGATGAGATGAGATTGTGGTGTTGGAGGAGGGGGATGATAGGATGTCTTGATGGAGAGCCTCTGTGTCGATGAGTACGGCTGCCTGGATTACTGTGGTGGCTAGAAACATGGCTCATAGGGACACAGTGAGCTGCTTCAACATGAAGACCAGTCGGAAGTTCTGTGGATTGATGCAAGCATGGTCCATATCCCCTTCTTTGGGATAGATGTCCCAGCATCTAATCAACGCATCTGGTTTTACTCCGAGTCTTCCAGGATGGAATCAGACAGTCATGTGGAATTGGGAAAGGAACTCTGACCAGTGAGCTTGTCACCGAGTCAAGAGTTTGGTGGTGGAGAAATACTGGAGGTTCTTGTGGTTGGTGATGATGTCAATTGGGGTTCCTGAACCTTCAAGGTAGTGATGCCAAGATTGGAACACATTGTGAATGGTGAGCAGTTCCTTATCATGGGTGGCATAGTTGAGCTCTGGTGCCGAAAGGGTTCTCAAGCAGAAAGCGATGGGGCGAATCTCTCCATCATCACAATGGATGGAGAGAATTCTGGAGATCGTGTAAGAGGCATCAGGTACCCAATGCATCAGGGTGGGGGCTGACGTGAAGGCTTCTTTCAGAGTATTGAAAGCAGATCAACAGTCATCGGAGAATAACCAGGGGGCTCCTTTATGTGTGAGGTGCATCAAGGGGACCACAATGTTGGAGTATTGGTGAATGAAATGCCAATAGAAGTTAGCAAAGCCAAGAAGGACTGGACATCCTTGACTTTATGGGGCTTAGGCCAATCTTGGACAGCCTTGACCTTCTTGATGGACATGGTGAGTCTGGAGGGAGAAAGGCAGTATCTAAGATATTCCGTAGTGTCCATATGAAATTCGCATTTCTTCAGATTGGCATATAGGCCATGTTTGCGGAGTCTCCTAAGAACTTCTTGGACATGCTCCTGGTGTGAAGCCATGTCTTCCAAGTAGGTAAGGATGTCATCTAGGTAGACTACCACAGAAACGTCCAAGAGGTTGGCAAAGATCATATTGACAAATCGCTGAAAGGCTGCAGGTGCATTTGTGAGACTGAATGGCATGATGAGCCACTTGTAAGAACCATATTGCATGCTGAAGGAGGTCTTCCACTCGTTGCCTGCTGCAATGTGAACCAGGTGGTAAGCATGCCAGAGGTCGAGTCTGGTATAGACAGTGGCATGGCTAGGTGCATCAAGGAGGTCTGAGATGTGGGGAAGTGGGTAGCAATCTTTCTTGGTGATCTTATTCAGCCCTCAGAAGTCAACACAAAGATGCAGGGATCCATCCTTTTTGCGGATGAAGAGACCAGTGCTGCATGAGCGGAAGTAGTGGGATGAATGAACATGGAGGCTAGGTGCTCATCTCAGAATGCCCAGAGAGCCTTGAGTTCTGAAGTAGAGAGGGAATACATAGTTCCCAAGGGTGGTGAAGTGCCTTCCTCAAGGTCGATCCTCAGGTCATGCTCACAGTGTGGTGCCAGCATTGAGGCTTTGCTCTTGCTGAACATGTCTGTGAACTCATGGTACTCCTTCAGAATGGCCAAAAGGTCAACGGAATCGGTGTGGGAAGAGGCAGCCCTCAAGCAGCTGTCCTGGGAAGGGATGGTCAGGCTGAAGAATACCAATCCTTCGAGTCAACATGCCTTCGTGGATGTGGAATGGCTGATGAACTTGATGGATGGTACAGGAGGAATGGGAGCCTGGGGCACAGGTGCTAACAGAACATCAGATGGCTGGATGTCAGGTGACAGTGGTGGTGCTGGAGATGATGGGGGAGAGCTCAGAGTAACTGTCTGAGTTAGTTTGGGAGTTTGGAACATAATACTGCTTGAGACCCAGTCAATCAGCGGATTGTAGCAGGTAAGCCAGTTGTGTCCTAGGACTAGAGAACAAGATCCATCCAGCGATGTGACAAAGAAAGTCGTGGGGGTGATGTTTCCAGAAGCGAAGCGGAGGGAAATATCAATGTGTCAGGGCATGCCCCAACACGCCCTGCCCGATCCCCACTCCGCTTCCCTGCTCCGCACTGCCTCTCCCTCCTCTCCCTCTTCCTCTCTCCTGTTCTCCTTTCCTCTTTTCTTTCTTTCTCTCTTTCTCTTACATGGACCACCTTTCCCACTGCTCAATGTATCACTGGCGCACATGCCCATCTCCCCTCCTGTATCTTACATCCCTATACCACCGCCACCACTGCTGCACTCGCCTTGCACCCACAGCGGGCCCTCTCGGGATCTTCCGCGGAAGCACCCAGAGAGCCGTGGCTGTGTGCAAGGGTGACGTGGCGCACCCCACGTGATCATTCCCACATGTATATAATAACAGCTGGAGTGGGAACCGAAGAAGTAGCCTTCTTCTCACATTTCCACTTCAGACTAAGTGGTCGGGGACACTCACCCCGTGACGGGATCACCGCTACGCATAGCCGCTATCCGTCCCACCAAGTCCCGCATGCCAGGACCTCGCCGCTTTCGGAGCTGTCCCTGACACAATGGCATGGGTTGTGATGGAGTTGGTGCTACCATTGAAAAGGCATAGTTGTAGAGGCTCTATCTGTATGTCTTCAGGGCCAGCTCCTTCACGAATTTGTCATCAATGAAGCAGTCCAAAGACCCAGAGTCTACGAGTGCTGGAATGTTCTCATGGGTGCGGAAGAGTTTATTGCTTGTCCTAATATCGGACAGGGAAGTAGGGACAGGAGAGGTGAGAGAAGTGAAGTGAAGTGAAGTGGAATCCATAACCATGAAGCTGTGATGCATGTCAATTGAACTCGACAATGTACTTGTTAATATGGTGACTGTCCTTCATGTCTAGGGTCATAAGTTGGACTTCGGCATCACCCACAGGATCGTGGGGACCGAAGTTGGTCTGGAGTTCATTGACGAACTCCTGGTGATTATTCATCCAACGAGGATGAAGTAAGGAATTTTGGTCGAACAGTAGGTCTGGCTCAAACTGTCAAGTACATGGCGAGGAGGGGCAGTGTCCCTGGACCTTTCTCTGGAAGGAGGCCAGAGGTAGCGAATGAGTGGGAGGACCATGGCCTCAGCAACTCGGAGAGGAGCACTGTGCCTACATTCGGTAATGCTTAAGAGTTTGGTCCTTAACTTCAGAATGGGGGGCATGAACTCTGGGGGATAGTTTGCACTAAGGTGCCATCAACTACAGTACAGGACTTATACACATAATAGAAGACAAATGGGAACAAAGGGGAAAACCCAAGGGGGACTTACCCACTTGCCAGGTCAGCGAGCTCATGAGAGAATCACCTTATCAAGCATTGTGGAGTGGGTAGGTGAAGGGTGGAATTAGTGACAGCTACTGGAGAGTGGGAAAACCTTTGCAGGGGTGGTGGAGGTCCTAGGAGGTCTGTAGTAATATTGGGTAGATAATAAATGTTTAAGATGAGGATAAGAGGTACTGGAGAAGGTACCGGAGATCGGAGGCAGAGGTGAACCAGAGGTGAACCAGAGGGTATGGTGGAGGTGTGGGGGGAGGACAGACTGGAGGTGGACCAGAGCTGTGGCAGAGTAGAGTGGAGGTGAGGCAGAGTTGGTGTGGATATGACACAAACCAATCAAGAGCCATCCCCTTGAGGTAGGACTGTGCAAAGATAACCTTGGCACAGTCACTAGCAAATGCAAGGGGGCGGTCCTGGGAATTTCGTTCGCACTAGACCAAGAATACTTGAAGTTCATGGGGGTCTTTACCATCGAACTGTTTGGGCTTGCAGACCTTGGTCTGGAGAGCAGAGGATGGTGGAGGAGGTGGGTGACTGGTGTGATGAGCCAAGCTGGTGATGGCCCGGGCTAGCTGTGTGATAGCTATGTTGGGAATAGGCTTGGCATCATCAGTGACTGGGGCAGTAGGGATAGGAGGATCATCAGGAGGAGGGTTGACCAAGTTGGGGACCTCAGAACTGAGTCCAAAGAAGTGGACTGGATCTATGGGTTGTTCAGTGGTGTCTCCAAAGTTGGAATCTACAACAGGCAATCAATCCCTAGTGGGGCACATGATCAGAGTCGACAGGAGAGGGTTTTCTAAATTAGAGAAGCTTCGAAACTCAACTGGGTTTCTTGCCAGATGACTAGGACCAGGCTGCGAGGGTTTGGGAGACAGGGAGGCTGAGTTAGGAACTAATGTACATAGTTGTGAATGAGTGCAGGGAACTTTGGGTGCCATACAAGATGTGTGCTGTCAGGGAGTGATAAAATACTGTCAGAGACTGGATACGGGACAAAGGAGACATCCCTGTGGCAGAGGGCTCTGGCCTCAGCAACTTAGACCAGGAGCACTGTGCCTAGTTACACGTCCATGCCCTAATTTACTAACTGGCAAAGAGAACTAGAAGGGGGAAAACTCTAGTTGATTTTATCACTAGGGTGTAACCTATCCACAAGTTATGTATATATAGTTATGTAGGGGGCAGGCCCATGGATGGCGGGACTGAGTGGAGCAGAGCTAATGGAGTTACATGTTAGCCAACTGAATATTACTGACAAGTTGGGTTACAGGTTTAGTGGAATGATGGGCTATAACCCAGAAATGCAAAGGAGGGATCGGCCCAAAGGTAGGCTTGCAGGGCAAGCAACTAAATTGCCCAGTGGAGGTAGGGGTGCACTAGCAGATGTCGGAGCTGTCTGGAGGCCTTCAGGGCTCCATACTTAGGGGGGCATAGGTAATATATTGAATTGAGGGGGTGGTGACCATCAGGGGAGTCGGAGGTGGTTGTGGGATCCGGAGGCTCTGGGGTTAGTGATGAAGGAGCAGAGGTAATCCAGAAGGGCTGGAGGTAGTGGAGGGTGATGGCTGTGGATGGATATGACAGCTCCCCTTGAGTCGCTGAGGCTGTGATCCCACTCTGCTAACCCTGAACAGCCCTTCCGGATGCACTGCATATTTCTGCCTGCACATCCATGCACACATGCTCCAACAGACCTCTGCCAGTAACCCTGTCTCTGCCAGTACCTTTGACCTCGACTCTGACAGTAATTCTGCCCATCTCTGACAAGGACCAGGATCTATAGAAGAACCTGGCAACTGCTGCACCCTCAGGACTTTCTGGGCTTGAAAGATCACACCTTTCTAACGGTACTAATCATTTGAAATTTGGTGCAGTGGTTGAAAAGTTATAAGTGCCAACATTTCTGCACCCTGCACCATTGAGGTGAAGCCTCGATGTTTTCTTGGTCAGTTTTGAGAATTAGGGGCGGCAATAGGCATTCCAGATAGTTGTTGGCGAGATATACAAGATGAAAAAAAGAGCATGTGAATAGCTGCTCTAGGTAAGGAGATATGGGAAAAATAAAATTTTGAGCAAAAAAATAGTTGATAATTTGATAAGTGGATGGAAGAAATAGGCAAAAATGCGGGGTCTTCTGTAGTGGAATATGTTGAGTAGATAGAACGGAAAAGTATTTTATTTGGAATTCTTTCGTGAAATTTTTTAAGAGGGTGCAGAGGGTGCAGTGAGGGTGCAAGTGAATAAAAGTGAAATATGGGAGTGAAAAAAAAAATATAAATATGGGGTCTTTTTCAGTGTGATATATTTAGGAGTGAAAATGGAATGAAATTTTTTAATATATTTTTTTTGGAAAAAGGTTTTTGAGGGTGCAAGAGGGTGCAAGTGAAATTAAAAGTGGAATAACTTTTGACTGGATGGATGAAAATTGAAATGGTTGATAGGGTTAGGAAGGAGTGATTTTGGTGAAAATTATAAAAGCAAAAAGAGAAATGGCAGTGAGAGCACAGCCACTTGGGAAAAGTTTTAATAGCAAGAAGGTGGAAGGTGGTGGGACAACACAGCCATGAAGGTTAGAACTGTTGGGCAACTAAAGAAGAACTGAACTTGAGAAACAAACTTGAGGACCTGGATGCAACAAGGTGACAGTGGGGCAACTGGACAACTGGACCATTAGACAAGGCAAGAATGTCAGGGACAGCTCTGAAAGCGGTGAGGACAGGTGTTGGCTATGCGTAGCGACGGTCCCATTGCGGGGTGAGTGTCCCCAACCACTTAGTCTGAAGTGGGAAGTTGAGAAGAAGGCTGCTTCTTCTGTTCCCACCCCAGGTGCTATTATATACATGCAGTCAGGGTCACGTGGGAGGAGCCACATCATCCCCGCACACAGCCGCACTCCCCTGGGTATCTCCGTGGGAGATCCCGGAGGTGTGCCGCTCTGTGAGTGGGAATGCACATGGCAGGTGCGGCAATCGGGGGAGCAGGGTTAGGTGTGTTAGTAATACATAGAGAAGGGGAAGTCGACCATGGAATGGAAATAGAAAGAAAGAAGGAAAGGGGAAAGAAGAAACAAAGAGTGATAGTGTCATATCCATACAATTCCGACCTCCGCTCCGGGCTCCCGGAACTCCAAACTCCGACTTCCGGAGTCCTACTTCCCTTCCATCACCTTCTCCTTGCTGACTCCCAAGAGGTTATCCCACCTCCGGCTCGGACACCACCTTTGGTCCGACTCCGGAACATTCCGGGTCCGACCCCAACCTCGACACCTTCCAGACGAGTACGCAAAACCTATGCTCCTGACTCCGGACCTCCGCTCCGGAATCCCGTTCACATCTCTGTCTCCGGAACCTCCGGTCTTAGCTCCGACCTCGGACTTTGACCCCACCTCCACTTATACCCATTGTATTGGTTAGCTCATTCCATTTAATTATGTTTGCCAATATTCCGGAGTTTAACTTCCGAGTTCGGACTTTCCGGACTTACGTCGGACCTTGCAACTATTGCATTGCTCCATTCAGTTCCGCTATTCTCCCTCATTCCTATTTGGGCTTCTGCTTCCTTTCTATTCAGTCAGCTAGCCATTCCCCACTCCCAACCTCCTTCCTTCCTCCTTGGGCCTTGGCCCTTCATTCCTCCTTTGGGAAACACCATTGAGTCAAACCCTTGACCCTCGGTGTTGTTCCTCTTTCCATCTCCCTTTGTCTCCTTTCATCCTACCCTTGTTCCTTTTGATTCCGGACCCCTCCTTATATACAATGTACCTAGTAACTTGTAACCTCAGTCCGAAATCGACCTGAATTCCCCCCAAGAGACTTTCCCTCTGCTAGATCCGAAATTAGGGACCCCTAGGACAACCAGCAATGGCACAGCGCTCCGCCTGAGTCGCTGAGGCCAAGGTCCTTCCACGCTAAGTCTCCGATCCCACCCCGGAGTCATCCGAATCCGCCCGGTTTCTAACAGATAGCGGGGAAGCAGAGTAGGGCAGCGTGGCACGGGGTCAGGTGGGGTGTGCCCTGACAAAGAAGCAAAAATGTGAAAAGGTTGGGACTTGGGAACTGGAGAACTAAAAAAGTGAGAACTGAAGTTAAATGTGAACTTGAGAACTTGAGAACCCAACATGGAATGGAACAAGGCAACAGGACAGGAGGACAAGAAGTGGATAAGTGGGTAACTAGAGAACTGTGGAAGTGGATAAAGATGTCATATCCATCCATGGCCATTGTCTTCCACTACCTCCGATCCTTCCGGATCACCTCCGCTCCTTCTTCACTAACCTCAGAGCCCCCATATTCTGCAATCACCTCCAACTCCCTTGATGGTCATCACCCCCTCTTTTCAATATATATGCCTCCCTAAGTACGGAGCCCCGAAGGCTTCCGGACAGCTCCAATGTCCGCTAGCGCACTCCCACCCCTGCTGGGCAATTCACTTGCTTGCCCTGCAAGTCTACCTTTGGGCCTATCCCTCCTTTCCGTTTCTGGGTTATCGCCTGTTTAAGGGAGATAGGCCGCATACCCACAGCCCTCCCTAATTCATTCTGTCATATCCATGCATACCCGATCCTGACCCGACTCCTGGACCTCCATCTTCACCACCTCTGGAGTCCTACCCTACCACTGTCTGTTCCGATATTTACCTTCGGTCCTGACACCACACCTGACACCACACCTCCTCTCACCCCTCATGCCACCTCCACACCTCCGTCCTTCTCCTGCCCTTTCTCTGTCCGCTCCGATACTCACCTCGGACCGAACACCACTCCTCTCGCCACCCTCCTCCCACTCCTCTTCCTCCTCACAGCACCTCCACCCTTCTGTCACTCTCCTACCCTTCTCCTGTCCTCTCCAATACTCACCTTCAGACCTGACACCTTCCCTCTCCTCCACTCCTCTCCACTTCTCCTCTCTCCTCTCTCTTCCCTCTGGTCCTCTTCCACCGACCTTCCACCAAGTTATGACCTTCCACTGCTGTCCCGTACCTCGTACTTGGATGCCGCTCGTACCTTCGCTCCGAGACTCCATCATAGTTCCTACCTTGGACTTTGACTCCACCTCAGCTTTAGTCCTTTGCATTGGTGACCTCATACTATGTAAACACCATTGCCAATATTCCTCGGACTTTCAACCCCACCTCCATAACCTCCATAAGCTCCGCAACCCCCGAGCTCCACAGATCATCTTCGGCACTTTCACCGCTTTTAATGTATCTTTCGCATTTTCCCCTCATCCTTATTTGGACTGCTGCTTCTTCCCATTCTAGCCAGTTAGTCATCATCCCCACTTCACCTCACCCTCCTGCCCCTCTGCGCTTTGCCCTCCTTACCTCCTTTCAGATGTACCACAGGTTCTGCCCTATGACCTTCGGTACCACTCCACTTCCACCATCCCTTTGTTCCCATTTGGACGGCTTCATTCCGATTCAGACTCCCTTTGTTTCCCTTGTGCTTTCACCCTCTCCATTACATATTGGCACTTGTACATACTCGTTTTAGGCCCTTAGTCTAAAATCGACCTGAAATGCCCCCTAGAGACTTCCTGCTCGCTGCCTATGAAATTAAGGACCAAATGGACAAACAGCAATGGCACAGCGCTCCACTTGAGTCGCTGAGGCCAAGGCCTCCTTGCTAAGTCTCCGGTTCCCCTCCGGAATCATCTGCCCTCGCCCAGTTCTAACACATTCTGTATTTATCATGTCAGGTTTGTAGAGTAACATCTGAAAAGTGTAATATCTCCCATGGGCTCCATGGATATCCATGGGTTTTCATGGGTTTCCATGGGCTTTCATGGACTTTCATGGATTTTCATGGGGGGCCATGAACACCCATGGACACCCATGAAAGCCCATGTACAACATTATCTTCCAATTTCTGTGCAATTCCATGGGTACCATGAATGCCCATGGATACCCATGAATGTCCATGAATGTTCATGGAGGTCCACAGAAGTCCATGACAGTGCATGAACAACAACATACTTGTAAAGACTCAGCCCTCATTCAGGGGCAGCCTGACCTCAGAGTTGGGTGTGTGCAGTGTTCTGGGCAGTGGGGCACTAGATCCTGCCTGTAGTTCCTCAAACTCACTGAGGGGGCTAAGTGGGGAGTGAGTTGAGAAGAAGGGTGAGTTTCCCCCCTGCTAAGCTACTATAAAAGGAAGTGGACTGTGCCAGTTTATAGTGTGACTGCAGGCAGAAGCAGGCACATTCCCACAGCTTGGAAAGGGTGTCACATGGGTCTGTATGTGGGCTCCTGGTTGTAAATACACATGGAAAAATAGGGAAAAATGGGGAGAGACTGGGGGGAGGGGTTTCAGGGTTGTATGTTCAGGTGAGGTGCCCTGACAATACTATAGCAAGTGAAAATATCAGTTGAAATTGCAGGACTCAGAGACCCATGGGGACCCAACCAAAAGCCTTTATACATATGTCTTCACAGGTGTCATATCCATCCTCTGCCACCACCTTCTGTCACCTCCAGCCATCTGTGATTACCTCTGCTCCACTCATACCAACCTCAGAGGCCCCCAATGGTCACCACCCCCCCATTTCCATATATTACTTACACCTCCCTAAGTATGGAACCCCAAAGGCCTCCAGACAGCTCCAATGTCCACAAGTGCACCCCTGACTCCATTGGGCCATTTAGTTGCCTGCCCTGCAAGTCTGCCTTTGGACCGCCCTCTCCATTCTCCTTTTGGGTTGTTGTCTGTTAAACCTGTAACCCAAGTTGCCAGTAATATTCAGTTGACTAACCCTTGACCCTGTTATGTCAGCTCCACCTGGTTCCTGCCATTTATGGGCCCTCCACCTAGACTTCCCATGTATCTGCAAATTAGGGCCCCAACATGCTACTGGGCAGTCTTTGACAACAGGAGTCTGTATAAATGTTAGAACTGTGGGGCTGAATTGGACCATTTCCATAGGTTTTGGGTGCAGCATAGGGGGTCAGCATAGGGATGATTCTACAGTAATGTGGCAGAGGTTGTGAGAGCTGGGTTTACAATAACATGGTTGGGTCAGGTTTTGTGTGATGATAGTTGTTGGATACTAACTATTTACATGGCATGGGATACCATACTCCACAGAGCCTGTAAGAGGCTAAAAATGGGAGAATCCCATTTCTATAATCATAAATATGGACTTTGATTTTTGTACCACAACTGCAAGTGTCCACTGAATATGTTGGTGTGCTTGTTTAAGCACTGGTGTAGCCTCACACTCCCAGTCCATCAGTACATGCCATAATGAGGCTACATATATGGTTAAGGGTGGGGAATACAATCCTTACAACCAATCACAGGTGCATCATACATGTGAGGAGCCCAGGGAAAAACATGCATACATCTCCATCAGTTTTGATCACAGCAAAATTTATGTAAATAGTATTGGTGAATATAGACATGTCAGTGCTACCTGTCTTCAGTAACTTTCATCATTAATTATGGCAATATTTGCTTCACACTTGATTGAACAATGGAAACCCCCCCCCCTCTGCTCTGACCATCTGCACATCACTGTGGCAGCATTTAGTGTCAAATCCTTGTAACAGAGCAAAATAACAAGCACATAGAAGCTGTTACATAAATGGCCTTTGGGAGTTCATGAGCATCCATGGGTGTCCATGAGAGTCCATGAATGCCCATGGGAGTCCATGAATATCCATGGGATTCTATGAACATCCACAGAAGCCCATGACTACCCATGGGGGGCTGTAAAAGTCATGTAATTTGTCAGAAAATCCATGGAACTCCATGAAAATCCATGAAATTTCAACAAATCCTGTGGAATCCCATGGAATCCCATGAATTTTCATGAATTTTCATGAAATTCCATGGAGCCCATGGAGCATCTATCACTTTTCACGAGTTACTGGGTTTGTACCCGACATGATAGTTCATTTTCTCATAGTACTATGCGGTCCCAAGCCGCATTAATCACATGTATTTACAATCTTGTATATAACCTACATGAGAGGGGATAAAGGAGAAAGAAGCCTTTGCTCCCCCATTGATAATATAGCTACATACAGCGTATATCTGACAGACTGGGAGTGTGAGGCAACACTTGAATATTGTGAGATCACTCGCAAACTCAACCTTAACTACGCTTACAGCCTGCCATTCCGCTAACCCTGTAACCCGACTTGTCAGTAATATTCAGTCGGCTAATGTTTAACTCCGTTAGCTCTGCTCCGCTCAGTCCTGCCATTCACAGGCCCGCCCCACTGTAACTATATACTTAACTTCTAGATAGGTTACACCCCAGTGATAAAATCAACTAGAGATGATCCCCCTTTTAGTTCTCATTGCCAGTAAGTATATTAGGGCATGGATGTGTAACTAGGCACAGCGCTCTTGGTCTGAGTCGCTGAGGCTGAAGCCCTCTGCCACGGAGACAACTCCTTTGTCTCACTTCTGGTCTCTAACAGAAGAAGAGGAAAACTAGACTTGGGGACTGTGGAACTGGAACTGTGGAACTAGGGAGGGGACCTGACAACCTGAGAAGTAGACAAGTAGACAAGGTGGGAACTGGAGAAGGGGGGAACTGAAAGTAGGGAAGAAAGAGAAGAGGGTGGTGGAACCCAAGGAGTAGAGAGAAGAAGAGGAGGAGAAGGAAGAGGAGAGGGGATAAGAGGTTGAGTTGGGTGAGTTATAGGTTGATTTTTGGACTTGGATGCTCAACCGTTGGGATGTTGGGAGTTGGAGTGGGGACTGGATGCTGGACTCTGGATGCTGGTGTGCCAGGATGCTGGTGGATGCTGGGTCTGACTATACTGCCACTGCACTGCCACCTACTATGGAGGCTCTGTAAGGTTTGTATTAATCACTGGTAGTATATACCTGGAGCATGTAGCTCAATCATGTAGGTTGCCTAGTTCCCAGTCTGTCTATGTGCTGTACTACATATTGACAGGGGAGTAGTTAGGCTAAAGAGCCAGTCTACCCTCTGTGCTACTTTATATACATATGTACAAGTGTATGCTGGAGTCAGCAAATACATGTGGCTTGGTAAATAGTAAACAAGCATGCTTTTGCATGCAATCTCAACAAGATATTGTCATATCCATACAATCCTGACCTCTGCTCTGGGCTCCTGGAATTCGGAAACTGACTCCGGAGCCCTACTTCCCTTCCATTGTAGGAGGGACAAGCCAGTAGTACCCAAACAGCACCATATAACGGTCTACAGGCGTTACCTGGGACCCAACACACAATCCCCCAGCCCCCCAGAGCCCGTTGAACTTCTCCCATGTCTCTGTATTTTTTGATATTTTTCCAGACCAGGTTATGGCCACTTAGTTTCCATATTGGGCCGCTTTTATAGTATTTTCACCATATCTCCCCCAGTTCTTCTCCGATTTAGACGCATTTTATATCGTTAGAAAGCTGCCGTCGAGAGGAGTCGAACAAGTCCAATATCGGGAGATTTGGTGCAGCCGTTGTGGAGATCGTCGAATTCTATCGATTGTGTGGCCGCACCCATATATTTTTATGTTTTCTGTTGTTTTCTTTGTTCTATGTTGTTCTGTCCGTTTCTATCCGTCCCTAACACCGTCGGATTGCTCGGAAATTAGCTTTGATTATATATACAAGCATGTATCTAGTATGAAAAGAGATCTTTTCCTCCTTCCCACTTTAGGGCCAGTCCAACAGTACCGTGTCTGGGAGCATGTGAACAAGTTCAGGTTGACGTTGAGAAGGCAGGATGCCTTGCTTGGCCCTAGGGAAGGTCCACCAGGAAGTTTAGTTGGTTTTTGATGGAAGTTTGGTTTTTCGGACCTAGTAGGAAGGTCCACCAGTGTGAGGTCTTTGGGTAGCTCAGCACACAAAGCCGTAAGTGATACAAGTATGTGTATTTTATGGTGGTGTGTAAGCAGTTCCCCGGAGGTTCCCGCTTACCCACGTGACTATATGTATCTAATTTACATATGACTTGGGGTTCGGGGCTATTGCCCTGACATTCTCCCCCCTTGCATTGCATTTGCGACACATACAAGGTTGATAGTGAAATAAAACAAATTTTTAATAATTGATTTACATTGAGTTTGGAATTGTCAATGAGTGTTTTTGTTGTCGCCACTTTAAAGTGGGCGATTTTATACATGTCGGTGAAGGAGAGAGGAAAGGTTTGAGAAGTAAATGAGTGTGGGCCATTACTTTGAAGTGAATGGCGATACATGGGTATCGCAGGGAGAAAAATAGTGGAGTTTGTCGAAAATGAATTTTGACCCAAAGGTTGTATGTCTTTGGTGTTCCTCACTTGTTCCGTGAGGGTTCGTGTGTAAGTGGTGTTTACACACGAGTGGTGGTGGATGTGGGTCTTTTGGCAGAGTGGAGATTTCCGCAATTGTTACTTGCGGTTCCTCGCATATATTGTGTGCGGGGCCTCGAGTTGGGGGAAGGTGTTTTCATGGGTGCCTCGATGGCGTATTACCGTGTCACTTTCCCTTTTCTCAAGGGTGGAGTCATTGCCCCGGAGGAGGGTTTTCCTCCGGGTTGTTCATCTGGACATCCGATTGCTGCATCAGATGCGATGACATAGCCTGGGCTACATTGTCGGGCTGTGGGCTCGATGAAGTGGGCGCTCCCTGGGTGGGAGCGGGTTGTTGTGTTCCTGAGCTACTTGGCTCAGGTGTGGAGTATGGTAGGTCTACCATTCTTCCCATGGGGAAGGGTGGTCGTTGGGCTGGTTGTCCAGCGCGGAGACTTGCGTCTCTTTCCTGGTATTTGGAAGCTTTCGCTTCCCATTCCACAGTTCTTGTGGCACGTTCCTCAGGAGTCCTGAGTGGTTTGAACTGGGATTTTAGATAGGCGGCTTTGCCTAGACTTTCCCAGGAGATTTTTCCCTTATTCTCCAGGGAATTATACTCCTCCGTGAGTCTTGCAATACTCGGGAGTCCCAAGAAGTATTTCTTGGTTTCCTTTGCTTTATCGCGAAGGGTTCTGTGTACCTTGCCGCTTTTGAAGGCGGCTTCAGCCTGTTCGTACCAGTGTACGAATTCTTTCCCACTCACGCTTGTCCACCAAGTGTATGCGGTGTCATGCGCTGCTTCTGACCCCGCTATTCTCCTCATGGGGAAGTTGGGGTCAAATGTTATGTCGACTGGAGCTTCGACTTTGCCGAATTCGTTGAGTTTGGCGGTCTTGTATAGCATGTGGACACTTCCCTGCAGGGTAGCTTGCCCATAGGGTGCTGAGGTACTCAGCGGCCCACTGCCTCTGGCAGTGATCCCCGTTTTAGGGTCTGCCATCGGTTGCCTACCGCTCTCCCTCTTCCCCTCGACATGGGTTTGCCCTTCTGAGGGCGGGCCCTTATGCAACCCAGACAGGGTCACCTGCCCACGGGGTGGCGGGATAGTCGGTGCCCCACCCCTTGATGCGCTAGTCCCCATGTGGGGTCGCGCCTCATGAGGCCTGGAACCGTATCCCCTCCCCCTGACCTGGGAGGCCCCCATCATGATGGGTTTGGCAGCGAGGTCTGCCAGTGCGCGTGCCTCTCTGAGCTCGCGTTTCAGTAATTCAATCTCCCTTTTTCGGAGATCGACTTCTCTCTCTCTGTGTCTTTCAGAGAGTCGAAGATGCCCTCAGCATCTCTTCGTGCTCTGTTGTATTCGCGCCTCCAGTGGGCGCAATGGTCGCAGGCATCTTCTGATGCCCTCGAGTTATCAGACCATGCCCGTTTGGATGGTCTGGACAAGGAGCCGCTGTCGCTCCCTCGTCTCCCTCCTACGAGGGACTTCATTGCTTTCAGCTCCTCACGGAGCTGACCTGTCTGAGCAGCTACCGCTGACGCAATGGCTGATTCCCAGCCTGCATTTGGCTGGGGTGTTGTTGTACCTGGGCCGAATTGGCCGATCCAGGGGTTAATCTGGCCAGGGAAGTTCCCTGGGGAGTATGCCTGGGGCTGCAGCAGCAAATGCTGCCCCTGGAATGGCGCTTGTTGTGCCATTGGTGCAGTTTGCACTGCATATGGTTGGAAGCCCCTCTGAGGAGGCTGAGGGTATGTGGTGCCTGTTAGCAATGCGGATGGTTGTTGGTTCATGGCACTCATTTGTGCTGCGTGTGTCATGTAGTCCATGGCGCTTATCTGCGCCTGGTGTTGTTGTTGTTCTGGGGAGCCTTGCTCCCCAGGTTGTCATATTTCTCATGGTGGTGGGAGGGGTTTTCATTCTTGCATGCGTGGGATTTGCCGCAGTTGTGTGTTCTTTTGCATGTGAGCCTGTGGTTCATGTGGTCTAGGCGAGTTACTCACCTAGCCCATGTGATCTCTAGTACATGGTGTGGCTGTCCAGGCGAGTTACTCACCCAGAACTTTCCCACGCTCTTGGCTGTGGGCCATTGTCCCTCGGCTTTACTTCCTCTGCCTCTGTTTTTGGGGGTGTAGTGATGCCAAGAGTTCCCTGTCTTCTTTGATAGGGAGTTTTTCTGGTTCCCTTACATTTTGTAAGGTGAGGTACTCATCCAGGTGGACGAGGTCGTTGCAATTTCCTAGGGGTTCCCATGTGGTGTCCCCTAGTTCCCATTTGACCTTCAACCAGAGTTCGTTGTGAACCCACGTGTGGTTTAGGATTTCGCGAACTACTGCTTCGCGATCAGGGTCTTCCCCAAAATCGTAGAATATGTTTACTTCCCTATTTGGGAAGATTTCCTGGTCATTCGGCTCGTGAGGTACGAGCCGGGATACATGGAATCTTGGGTGGATTCCGCGTTGTTCAAGTTGTGGTGGCAACTTGAGGACATAGTTTGACGTTTCTGGAAATGTTTCCAGAATTTCATAAGGCCCTATGTATAAGGGCTTTAGTTTTCCTGCCCTGCCTTTGGGTAGGTTCAGCTTATCCGTGGATAAGTATGCGAGCTCGCCTTTTCTCAAAGGCGGGTCCGGGCGTCTTTTCTTATTCACCTGGATTGTTTGAGCAGTGTGATTGTGTATTATCACGTCGTGTGCTGCCAAAATTTTGACGTGAATTTCGAGTCTCGATCTGATATGATCGAGTGTGGTAGACCGTGGAGTCTTACAACTTCACGAAGAAATACGAATGCTCGTTCTAGTGCGTTCGTTGTTGTCTTTATTGGAATTAGGTGGACGTTGGACGTCAACCTACAAATGATTACCCAGAGGTAATCATATCCCAAGCTTGTTGGGAATGGACCTGTGAAGTCCATTGCTATTGACGACCATGGTGTCTCTGGGGTCGGGAGTGGGTGAAGCATTCCAGGATTTCTCCTGGTGCTTTTCTTTGTCGTTTGACAAGTTCTGCAAGACCTACAGAACTTGTGGGTATCCTTCCTCATCGCCTTCCACCAGAAGTGTCGACAGAGGGTTTCCATTGTTTTCTTGGATCCTAGGTGTCCAAGTGTTTCGTGGATGTTCTCGAGGATTATTCCTCGAATGGACTTCCTTTCGTAGTTCCCTTTTGGGACTACTATTTGGGACATTCCTCCTTCTCCAAGTTGGGTTATCAGCCCATCTTTTACGGAGAAGTTTTTGAAATTTCCCAGGTTCTCTAGGATTTCCCAGTGGATCTGGCTTTTCGAGTATCCAGATTTTATTGCCTCAATGAGGTCTTTCTTCGAATTGTTTTCGAAGGTTCTCTTCTGGAATTATGATTTCTTCCAGATTTTGGGTGCTTCCCCCTAGAGTTTCCTCTAGGTTATCATCCCACCTAGGGCTTCCTCTAGGGTATTTCTCACGTGTATCGCTGCGAGTCTCTTTCTCTCTGAGTTTTTACTCAGGGTACTGCTTAGTAGCAGTTCTTCGTATTCCTCGATTCTGTCAGGGATAATATCTTCTGCATTTTTGTCCAGGTGGATGTCCGCCAACACATAGTCGTCAAAATGCAGATCCTTGTCTGTTGACGAGTCGTAGTATCGTGAGAGTGCATCTGCCACTTTGTTCTTGTGGCCTTCCACGTATTTTATTTCGCAATTGAAGCTTGCAAAAAAGGCTTGCCATCTCAGGTGTCTACCTGAGTTGTGGTTTTTTGCTTTGAAATATTCCAAAGCTTTGTGGTCCGTGATTACTGTGAATTCATGGCCTCCCATGAGGTCGTCTTGCCATCTCATGAGTGCTTCAAGGACACCCAGTGCCTCGAGCTTGTAGGCGAAGTACCTACATTGTGTGTTGGTGAACTTTTTGGACATGAATGCGGCTGGGTGGCAAGTTTGCAACCTTTCACCTTGTCCAATTAATGCACCCATGCCCACTGGGCATGTGTCTGTTATGACCCAGACGTGGAGTTTGGTCCTCTCTTCTTCTGAGAGGCTTTCTGGTGGGTTCCACTGGACGGGCTTCAGGATCGGAGCCCTGCATGCTAGACGTTTGATCTCATTGAAGCATTTCTGGTGGATGTCATATCCATCCCCGGCCATCTACTTCCGGTCCCTCCGATTCCTCTGGTCTACCTCCGCTCCTTCCTCACTAACCTCGGAGCTCCCATATTCCGCAATCCTCTCGGTACCCCTTGATGGTCACCACCCCCTCTTTTCAATTTATTACCTACGCCGCCCTAAGTACGGAGCCCCAAAGACTTCCGGACAGCTCCGACGTCCGCTAGTGCACTCCTGCCTCCACTGGGCAATACACTCGCCTGCCCTGCAGAGCCCACCTTCGGGCCTATCCCTCCTTTCCGTTTCTGGTTATCGCCTGCCTTTCCACTAACCCCGTGACCCGACTCGTCGGTAATATTCAGTCGGCTAATGTTTAACCCCGTTAGCTCCGCTCCGTTCGGCTCCACCATTTGCGGACCTGTCTTCGCTGTAACCATATATATATCCAACTTGTACATAGGTTACACTTCAGTAATAAAATCAACTAGAGTTACCCCCCTTCAGTTCTGATTGCCAGTTAGTAAGTTAGGGCATGGACGTGTTGCTAGGCACAGCGCTCTTGGCATAAGCCGCTGAGGCCAAAGCCCTCCGCCACGGAGACTTTCCTTCATCTTGAACCTGGTCTCTGACAGTGGAGTGGTGTCCACCTGAATGTCTGCTTGTTTGAGCAGATTGTTTGCAGTGGTCCTGTGTAACCACTGACATTTGGCATGAATATCGATAGATATTCTACCATTCCCAGGAATCTTAGGACTCCTGTGTGGTCTACTGGCTCTCGCCAGTTGCAGATTTTTTCCATTTTATCCGCTTGAGCATGGATGCCCTGTTCATCCATGCGGCTTCCTAGAACGTCTAGGATTGGGGCAAATGGCTGGAATTTTTTCCGGCTTATGTAGAATTTCGCCCCTTTTAGGCGAGTGAACAACCACAATAGTGCTTTATTGTGGTTTTCCACCAAGCTTGTGCTGGTGAATATATTGTCGAACCAGACGTGTAGGCATCTGCCTACTTCTCCTCATAGTTCCCAGGTCAGTGCATGCTGGAAGGTGTGGGGAGCATTGCAGTCTCCTTGCTGCATCGTGTTCGAGTTGTACGTCCCATGGGGCGTAGAGAATGTTGTCCTATGGACATCGTCTGGGTCCATGTGTATTTGTTCATATGCATCCGACATATCAAGCTTGGATCGGTATGTTGCTCTGGCGACTGATTCTTGGATCAGTCGCATGTCTGGCATTGGTGTGATGTTGAGGATCGTGTTTGAGTTACGATTCCTCGCGTCTACCATGCGCAAAGATCCATCTGCTTTGCGGATGCACAGTAGCGGGCATGCTCGCTCACTGTTTGCGGGATACCACCATCCTGCTTTTACATAGCGATCTATTTTGGTCGCTAGTGCTTCCTGCAGTGCTGCAGGACATCTCGGGGTGTTTTCCCAAAATTTCTTGTTTGGATCCTTCAACGGGATTCGATGGTTCACCTCCCTCAAGGGAGGCATTTCTAATGGCACTGGCGCCATTACGGTTTCGAATTTTTCTCTCCACCACTCCCTGTTTTGAACTCGGGGTTGTTCATGGAGAGACCTTCCAGGTGCAGTACGTCTGGAAGTTCTAGTCCTTCCGGACTAGGATTGGGCCATCCTTCAGGGTATTTTCTTTTGATCACCCTGAGGTGTGTTTCAATCCCACCTCCCTGTCAGGGGGGCTTCTTTTTTGGTTGTTCTCGAGCTCTTGCTCGAGTTTTCCATCCGTGTGATCTCATCACACGGTCTTTGCTTATTCCAAGGGTGTCTATGTTGCCCTTGTTCACCGTTCTCACTTTGTGGGACTGGAAGTCTAAGCTTACCTGGTTTTTGTTTAACCAGGGGGCGCCGAAGATGGCGTCGTATCTGTCGATGTTGATTACATTGAAGTAGTGTTTTTCTACATGGCCATTGATCTCAACGTCCACGTTTGTTCCGAACAGGATCTGTGATCTTGTTCCTTTCATCCCCATTTGAAGGACAACTGGGTTCTCCAATTGGAGAATTGGGATGTGGACTGCGTGGACAAAGTCTGGCGATAAAGTGTCCGTTTCAGCTCCACTATCGAATAGCGCATAGGCTTTTATGCCTGCTATTTTTATGTGAGCCGTTAGCGTTCTCTTCGTTGAGAGCGGTCTGTTTGCGGGGTATTTTCCTGCATCTTTTGAGATGTGGAATTTCGCATCAAACAAGGGGGACTGGGTTTCGATGGACTTTTGGTCCTTCTTCCCTTTGTCCTTGTTTTCCTTGGGTACTTTGGTGTATTTCCCCAAGGCGTCTTTTCTTGGTGCTTCCACCAAGGCTTCGGCAACTTTTTCGTCTGCCGTGTTTTCTAGCTGGCATGCTACAGCCAGTTTGATTTTGTAATTTATGTCGTCGTGGTCGACGACTGACATTGGGCCCATCCTTATGGTCCCAACGTTGACTTCCTCACCCTCTGAGTCGGGTGAGTATTGAGGTCCTTCATATGGGTCCTCTACTTCGAAGCTTGATGCTTCGGAGTTACCAGAGTTGTTCTCTGGTTTCTCATCTGATGAGCCTTTCGACTCTTCATCCATTGAGGTCGCGATCTCCATGGCAGCTATGTGCCTTGGTTTTTCATCGCCCGTTACATTGTGTCTTGGGCAATCTTTCATTTGCCCTATTTTGCTGCATTTGCCACAAATTGGAACTGACTTTTGGTCAGTTTTCCTCGAGTTTTTCGAGGATGTATCCTCTTTCCATCTGGGTTTCAGCTCTTCAGCCTTTTTTCCTGATGGGAGGGCTCTACCACAGCTCGTGGTTGCTGTGGTAGTTGTTCGGGTATAGTAACCTGATTTGTAGGCTGAAGACATCTTCAGCCTGTCGATTATCTTGTCTACACAAGATATTGCTTTTAACATCTCCTCGTTTGAGGAGAAGTCTGCTCTGATTCTATCATGAGCAATCATTTCCCTCTTCCATTCGAGGGGAATCTAGTTTAGGAACCTGGTGTTGAAGGACGCCTGGTCTGGTGGCGTCACCATGCTGCTTTGGACACTTCTAGGTAGAACTGTTTTAGGCCTTTTTCTGCTTTGTATTTGACATTGCGGTACTTCTTTGTCGCGTTCAGCGTGGCAGAGGCTTTAATGAAAGTTCTCATTAATATGTTGAGAACTTCGAGGAACATGCCCTCGTCTCCTCTGAGGAGAGTTTCGTCTCGGAGTCTAATTCCGAGGTCGAACGCAGGCCCCCCTAATCCATGAATCAAGCAGTCCAGGTGGACTTCATCGAATTGGGGACTTTTGCATCCTTGTGAGGTGAGGAATCCCAGTAGTTCTGTGAACCACTGCCAGAACGATTCCATGTCGTTCTCCCCTGACCATTTCTTGTCAGGAAATGCTGGCCCATTCTTTAGGGCTTCAGGCTTCACTCCTTCTGGGTAGGGAGTGAGTATTCTCACTTCGGCCATTCTTATGGCCTTTTCGTACCATTTCTCCAGGTACTCTTCTTGCTCCCCTGCCTTCGCAGGGTCGCTATCCAATGGAGATCTCTCCTTTGGGGGGGTTTTTGCTGGGGGAAATCTTCCTCACAGCGTTTCTTTGGTTTCAGGTGAATTCGCCTGAAGTTGTATTTGTATTCTCTCATTGTTTTGAGAGGGTGTGATTGAGTTATCTCTCTGTTCGAGAGATCTGTCATAAGTGGATGTTTGGCCGAACATTTGGTACGTGCCAATTCTCCTCCTAATCTCTGAACGATGCCTTCTTTCAGCATGGTCTTCTCCTATCCTTGGGAGAAGGATCTCCTTAGCGTCTCTGTCGAGTCGCTGATGATATTCCAGTGTGCTTTCACCGGTGGTTCTTTTCATGAATTTTTCACGAGTTCTGTTTATGTTCTGGACCATGGTCCAGGGGTGTTTATTTGTTTCCTCACTCTTTTGTGAGAAATTTATTTCCTTCAGCAAGTTTGTCTGTTCACTGATTTTTTCAGTCAATGCATCGATTGCATTGGCCATTCTTTCTAGAGTTATCTCTAGACAAGCCGTACTATTATGGTTCGTTTCCTCGATCTTTTTTTGGATCGAGTTTATCGCATTTATTATGTGCGATTCCTGGTTTTCCAGGAGGAAGTTTGGTTGGGCGAGCAGAGACTCTCCCCAGTTGACATTTCCGCTTCTGGGGGTTCCAGAATGGGTTCTTGGAGTAAACACTCCATGCTCGCTTTGTTTAGGCAAGACCGTTGCGGAGGGTGCTTCCCTTTCATAGAGGGGTCTGTTCACTGGTTTTTCCTTACTTTTACGTAAGGCTTCCTCAGTGAACTCCCTCATTTCAGTTCGCCTCCTCTTCATTATCTCGGTGACCTCCTCTGAGGTTGGCGACCTTGCCTTGTCTGGCATGGTGTGTGGGAGTGTAAACAGCAGAAGTTCCTTTGGAGCTTCCGCGCTCTGGGAGATCCTGCTCTCAGGGCGTATCTTCGTGCCTTCTCGGGCTTTCAGCCTGAGAAGAAGTTGGTCTTCACTTTCTGTCCTCCATTCAGACGGAACCTGGAACAAGTCCAGTAGTTTTTCGGATAGCTGATGCGGGGGCTCTTCCCTTTGTTTGCCTTTGTTTGCCTTTGGGGCTTGACTTGGGGACGTGAGGGGGGACTCCAGGGAATAGTGGGGCCCTGGAGTTTCCTGCGACTCTATCCAATCAGCTTTTTGGGCTGATCGTTTGGCACTTACACGTTTTTTGCGCCAGTTGATCACCTCGTGAGGAGGTGAGGGATCTTCCCCAGCTTGGGTTAGATCGGTATGTCATGGAGTTCTGGGGGTATTTGGCCCCGCACTTACTCCACATAAGTTTCTAAAACCTTCAGGGACCAGCCCTGAGGTGGTTGCTAATGCTGGATCATGTTCATCCTCGTCGTCGTCTGACAACGGCTTTTGGTTTGAATCTCCCATGATGGGAGATTGCGGTTTCTTAATAAACTGCTCGTTTCTTTTTAGTGTCGCTGCAGATGCAACCTTGCCCTTGCGGGTGTGTTTAGGCACCATAAGCGCTACCAAGCCAGATGTTAAGATTATGTAGTTGTTGTGGGTTGTGTTGTAAAACAAACCTCATACACTTAAAAAAGTGTGAGGTCTTTGGGTAGCTCAGCACACAAAGCCGTAAGTGATACAAGTATGTGTATTTTACGGTGGTGTGTAAGCAGTTCCCCAGAGGTTCCCGCTTACCCACATGACTATATGTATCTAATTTACATATGACTCGGGGTTTGGGGCTATTGCCCTGACAACCAGTGAGTCTGTCAACACTGTGGTTTCACTCCTCCCCTTTTGTTACCTGTGTGTGTGTGTGAGGGTGGTCTGGTGTCAGGGCACACCCGCCTGACCCCGCCCCACCTAACCTGGTGCCCCACCATCTGCTCCTCCTGACCTCCCCCCTCTTCCCCTTTTACTCTTCCCTTTCTTCCTCCCCTTCTTTTCTCTCCTCTTTCCTCTTTATTCCTTTCTTATCACACGGACGACTGCCTTTGTATCAATGTACCATTGACCCGGCTGCAGTGTAACGCGCCCGGACCCGGACACACTGCATGACCCCCCGCATACCAGACGCTCCTAGGACCTCTTATGGAGGTACCCAGATGGAGGTGGCTGTGTGCTTAGATGACGTGGCGCTTCCCATGTGGCCTTCAACCGCATGTATATGAACACAGCCTAAGTGGGAACTGAGAAGCAACCTTCTTCTCACATTTCCCACTTTAGGCAAGTAGCTTACACTTCCCTTGATAATAACAATAACACATTTCCCACTTTAGCCTGAGTGGCCAGGGACCCTTGTCTGCTTTGGGCCCGTTGTTATGCGCACCCGCGTCATACCTACTGGACCCTCAGCCCCAGGCGATATACCTGGGCGCTCTCGACCCTGGGTCGGTCCCTGACATCTGGTCAGGTTCAGAGGTCTGGTGCCTTGCAGCCTTTCAACCATCCTCCCCACTTGCACCGTCGCTGTCATATCCATCCCCGGTGTAGGAGAAATAATATTCAAAGAATAAAACAATGATCTATCAGAATACATAGTCAACGAACAGGTGACAAGTTCAGACGTTTAACAGATCTCATGATCTTTATGAGACTGAACAGACATTGGATCATTATAAATTATCTACACCCATGTAGCATGAGATTTAATCTACTACAATCATGCCTAGAACTTGGCATAGGTGTAATATTCAAAGAATATATCCCTACAACAAGAAAATAGCACATAGACGGCAGAATAAGAAGGAACATTGGGAAAGAAATGTGAGTATCTCGAGAACCAGTAAACTTTTGACTGTAATCTTTTTACCATCTGAAAGGACTGTTTCTTAACTTTATCCACGGTTTTGTTTCATTCTAAAAGCTTCAAAACTGACGGAGATATTGCTCAAACGGCGAAACACCTTATAATTCATATATATTTATTTGCTAATTCTTACAAAAAGTAATGTGACTCAAGGGAAATATATTGGCGCCCGGAAGTCTGGCGGACCGAATACCATATGATAGAGTATTCCCCGGCGCGGGCGGACAGTTTTTGATCGCATCAGAAGAGGAGAAAATGCTAAAAAACCGGATCTTGTATATTTTCCCATGATTCATCAAAACTTTTTGATTTTAAGCTCAAATAAATCGGAACAAAGGAATGATTGATGATCTGGATCTCGGATCATAAGCATAAAGTGATTCGGGAGTCCGCGGATCAGTTAATTAATTGGGAAGGCTCTAGACCATTAGTAATGATGTGGCTTCACAAAAAGGGGTCAATTAGAGAACAGTCTAGAAAGTTCCTTTATAGCCGAGTCATTTCTAAAGATAACCGTTCGTAATTAAGGCGGTGTAGAGCATAGCTTCAGCGCTACAAGATCCCGCTAAGATCGGCCCAAAAGACAAAGAAATGATTACTTATTGCTGAGTCATGTCCTAAGTCCATTATTAAGCTTACACAGCCCAAGCCCCTATATCATTCTAGAACTATCTATAATACAAATGTAGCACACGTAACTAGTGCGAGGCGTGGGAGTAGAGAGGCCTCTGAAAAGCATAAAAGGCCGCCGCTTCTGCCCCCTCTCAAACCTCAGGTAGAAATAAAAGTTTAATTCTCCTCACCAGTGGTTGGTTCATTTGCTCCAAAAGATAAAAGCAAATATTAGTTGTTAGCTAATATAAAACTAACACGTCACTCTAAGCGTGAGTTAGGGTCAGTTAGACACAGCTGAACAAAAGTGTCATAGTGAGAATTAGTGAGAATTTGGTGGAGGGACTTCTTAATTGAATAATCTCTCAGCAATATTTGGTTATCACACCACAGGAGAAAAGTGAGCGATCCTGAACCTGCTAGATAACTAGCACGCACTCTAAGCGATAGAAAGATCAGTTTGGTCACTCCTGTATTGAGTAACATTTATTGCGGAATTATTTGATTAGTAGTTTTCCTTCAGTAAATTATCAGGAAAATCACATCCTACTGAAAAGTGGTATATCTAGGTGTAATATTGACTAGAAATCATAGTAAAGTCAATATAAAATTTTATCCGTAGACGATCTATATGTCAGGTGAGATCGTTGGGGGGTGTTTATTGTTGTTTAGACAGTGAACAATCATATATTTGGCAACCAAAACACGGTCAGTACACAAATCAGCACAAACTCTAATATCGTTATTGGATGTAGGAAACTGGTTACATAAGGTGATCCAGCTCCACTCCTTCACCGGCCATCAACTTCCAGTCCTCCTGATCCCTCCGGTCTACCTCCGCTCCTTCTTCACTAACCTCGGAGCCCCCATATTCTGCAATTCCCTCGGTACCCCTCGATGGTCACCACCCCCTCCTTTCAATTTATTACCTACGCCTCCCTAAGTATGGAGCCCCGAAGACTTCCGGACAGCTCCGACATCCGCTAGCGCACTCCCGCCTCCGCTGGGCAATACACTCACCTGCCCTGCAGAGCCCACCTTCAGGCCTATCCCTCCTTTCTGTTTCTGGGTTATCGCCTGCCTTTCCGTTAACCCCACGACCCGACTCGTCGGTAATATTCAGTCGGCTAATGTTTAACCCCATTAGCTCCGCTCCATTCGGCTCCGCCATTTGCGGACCCGTCTTCGCTGTAACCATATATATATCCAACTTGTACATAGGTTACACTTCAGTAATAAAATCGACTAGAGTTAACCCCCTTCAGTTCTGGTTGCCAGTTAGTAAGTTAGGGCATGGACGTGTTACTAGGCACAGCGCTCTTGGCATAAGTCGCTGAGGCTGAAGCCCTCTGCCATGGAGACTTTCCTTCGTCTCAAACCTGGTCTCTGACAGTATTTTATTACTCATCTCCTTCTCCTTGCCAACTCCCAAGAGGTCTTCCCACCTCCAGCTCCAACACCACCTTCGGTCTGACTCCGGACCATTCTGGGTCTGACCTCAACCTCAACACCTTCCAGATGAGTATGCAACTACACTCCCAACTCCAGACCTCCACTCTCGAATCCCATTCACATCTCCATCTCAGAACACCAGTCTAGCTCTGACCTCGGGCTTTGACCCCACCTATTGTATTGGTTAGCTGATTCCATTCATTTACCTTTGCCAATATTCCGAGTTTGGCCTCCGAGTTCGGACTTTCCGGACTTACTTCAGACCTTGCAACTATTGCATTGTCCTATTCATTTCTGCTATTCTCCCTCATCCCTATTTGGGCTGCTGCTTCCTTTCTATTCAGTCAGTCAGCCATTCCCCACTCCCATCCTCCTTCCTTCCTCCATGGGCCTTGGCCCCTCACTCCTCCTTTGGGAAACACCATTGAGCCAAACCCTTGACCCTTGGTGTTGTTCCTCCTTCCAGTTCCCTTTGTCTCCTTTCAGAGTACCCTTGCTCCTTTTGATTCCGGACCCCTCCTTATATACATTGCACCTAGTAACTTGTACCCTCAGTCAAAAATTGTCAGGGCAATAGCCCCGAACCCCAAGCCACATGTAATTAAGATACATATAGTCACATGGGTAAGTGGGAACCTCTGGGTAACTGCTTACACACTACCATAAAATACACACCTTTGTATCACTTACAGCTCTGTGTGCTGAGCTACCCTGAGACCTCACACTTTTTTAAGTGTATGAGGTGTGTTTTACAACACAACCCACAAAAACTTAACATCAATCTTAACATCTGACTCGGTAGCACCAATGGCACCTAAACACACCTGCAAGGGCAAGGTTGCGTCCGCAGCGACGCTAAAAAGAAACGAGCAGTTCATTAAGAAACTGCAATCTCCCATCATGGAAGATTTGAATCAACAGCCATCGTCAGACGACAACAAGGATCAACATGATCCGGTAAAAGCAACCACCTCAGGGCTGGCCCCTGAAGGTTTTAGAAACTTATGTGGAGTAAGTGCGGGGCCCAATACCCCTAGAACTCCATGACATACCGATCTAACCCAAGCTGGGAAGATCCCTCACCTCCTCAGGAGGTGATCGACTTGCACGATAAATGCATAAGCGCCAAACGATCAGCCCAAAAAGCTGATCAGATAGAGTCGCAGGAAACTCCAGGGCCTAACTATCCCCTGGAGTCCTCCCCCATGTCCCCAAGTCAAGCCCCGAAGGCAGACAAAGGGAAACAAAGGGAAGAGCCTCCGTGTCGGCTATCTGAAAAACTACTGGACTTGTTCCAGGTTCCGTCCAAATGGAGGACAGAAAGCGAAGACCAACTTCTTCTCAGGCTGGAAGCCCGAGAAGGCGCAAAAAAACACCCTGAGAGCAGGATCTCCCAGAGCACGGAAGCTCCAAAAGAACTTCTGCTGTTTACACGACCCCACACCATGCCAGACAAGGCAAGGTTGCCAACCTCGGAGGAGGTCTCCGAGATAATGAAGAGGAGGTGAACCGAAATGAGGGAGTTTGCTGAGGAAGCCTTACGGAAAAGTAAGGAATAACCAGTGAACAGACCCCTCTATGAAAGGGAAGCACCCTCCACAATAGCCTTGCCTAAACAAAGCGAGCATGGAGTGTTCACTCCAAGAACCCCTTCTGGAACCCCCAGTGTTACGGATACGGAGTCTCCAACGACCATATCCGTCACATGGTCAAAGACTTCTCCTCATTATCGTTCCTCCCCTCTTTCTCCCTTCCGTCCTCTATCCCGATACCCTATCCTCCTTATCCGTTCTACCCCTTTCCCCCCCCCTCGTGCAAAGCTTTCCCCAACTGGGGTTTTGGTGCTGGCCGAGGTTATTTGTGTTTCGCGGGATTTCCTGCGACCTTACCATTTGTAGATAGTCACGCGTCTTGTACGGAAACCGCCGAAGGCGGTTCCTGCTAACTAACTAACAACTGCTCTACAACTGTCTCGTGTACCGTCTTCTGTAACAACCCTCCCTGTGACTCAACTGAACCTGTGTGACTGTACAACTCTCAATATGTCTTATAAGTCTGGTTATATCGAGTCCTCTAACGGCCCTCGCTGCGAGAACTCGAAGTCGAGAGTCGAAGACTCTCGACGTGTGTATCATCCTATTGAACCTGTACCCTATGGGTCTTCATCACTCCGCTCTCCCCCCAGTACTCAACATACGACGTCCCATCACGATCATGGTGATCGTGAACACTATGAGGCCCACTTACCTGCGATGCCGGCACGTTCGCTACGCGAACGCCAAGTAGCCGCCCATCCACCGTCTGTTTCTTCCTTTGCCAGTCATCATATGTCCCCACCAACGGTACGTTCCCTTTGGGAACGCCAAGTCACCGAAGGCCCTAATAGTCAGCCCTCATTGCACGCCTACGATATCAACCCACTACCGGTACGTTCGCACTGCGAATGCCAAGTACCCGATGGCAACTACGTGAAGCTCTCACCCATCTCACCAGTCGCGACCTCGCACATGGTACGCTCCATTGAGGAGCGCCAAGTATCCGTGGCTGACCCATCTGTCCTGATATCTCCGACTATCAATCATCAATCCCTTAATAGCTCACTACATCACCCATCACGATCGATGGGAATTCGATCGTCCACTCCCAGGTCAGACTGGGATCACTCATCGATTACACTTCCAGTTATGGTACAAACTAGACATGACTCTCGTCTTCCCACTATAAGAACGGATCGAGGAATGGGGAATTTCCCCCATCCCCGTAACACCCAGAAGCGGCAATGTTAACTGGGGAGAGTCACTGCTCGCCCAACCAAACTTCCTCCTGGAAAACCAGGAATCACACATAATAAACGTGATAAACTCAATCCAAAAAAAGATCAAGGAAACAAACCACAATAGTACGGCTCGTCTAATCTGATGCAGCAATTGGATGTCCAGATGAACAACCCAGAGGAAAACCCTCCTCTGGGGCAATAACTCTACCCTTGAGGAAAGGGAAAGTGACACAGTAATAGACCATTGAGGTGCCCGTGAAAACACCTTCCCCCAACTCGAGGCCCCACACACAATATTGTATGTGAGGAACTGCAAGTAACAATTGCGGAAATCTCTACTTCGTCAAAAAAACCCACATCCACCACCACTTGTGTGTAAACACCATTTACACATGAACCCTCACAGAACAAGTGAGGAACACCAAAGACATACAACCTTTGGGTCGAAATTCATTTTCGAAAAACTCCATTACTTTTCTCTCTGCAATAGACATGTACAAATCGCCCACTTTAAAGTGGTGACAATAAAACACTCATTGATAATTTCAAACTGAATGTAACTCAATTTTATTCTCTTCATCATTAACCTTGTATGCATTGCAAATGCAATGCAAGGGGGGAGAATGTCAGGGCAATAGCCCTGAACCCCAAGCCATATGTAATTAAAGATACATATAGTCACGTGGGTAAATGGTGACCTCCAGGTTAACTGCTTACACACCACCGTAAAATACACACCATTGTATCACTTATGGCTCTGTGTGCTGAGCTACCCACTGAGACCTCACAGGGCCGCATATTTCTGCCCACACATGTGCACTCTGACAGACCTCTGCCAGTACCTCTGACCTCGACTCAGACAGAATCCCACCCATCTCTGACACTGTGTGTGTGAACTTTTGCCAACTTGGTGATGAGAGTTAGAGTACGACCTTAGTATTGTTAGAAAGGTTGGAATAAATTTAAATTTATAGTGCTAAGAACGTGAAAAACCATTAAGAAATGAGTGAGATATAAGGACATGAAGTTGGTAACCTGAAGATGTCACTTCTAGAGGTCCCAAGCCTCGAATAAAATTCATAAAAATATGCGATCATTGTGGACGACTTAGTATAACAATAAACAATACCTATGGAGGATTAGGATGCAAGAATACAAATGGACAAAAAACCATGAAAAACCACTAAATGTCACTGGATAAAAATAGAATAAATCAGCTGAAAGTCATAGCACAGCTGTATGCACAGTAACGCACAGTCTGAATTCAGAATGACCAAGTCATAGCAAACTTAGGTAAACAAGAAGAATTTGAAATAAAAAACTGTGACAAATGCAGTGCAGTCAAGTTCTAATTAAAACATTAACATAGCTTAGGTGAGGAAGGACAATGAGAATTCTAGGCACAGTCTGACCACAGCTGAGTGCAGTGGAACTACAGTGTGAAAAGTTCATTTTTTATTCAGTTTGGGGAAAATACACTGTAAATAAATCCTGAAAATACGAGGCAGAGTGTGAAAAAGGAAGGCAACCCAAGGAGTATAAAAGGGAGACCCTTTCTGCAACTTTACACCCCCCTTAGAGAAGTAATATTATTTTTCTCAAGAATTTCTGGTTATCACTCCAGTGTGAAAAAGTAAAATATAGTTAAGATTGACACTGTAGTAAAAGGCAGCAATCAGGGAGAGAAATATTAAGTAAATATTTCAACAGGAGAGCTGGTTAACATTCCAGATTTCAAAAGTGTAAACAAAACAGTTATTTTGCTACTGTTAAAACAAGCAATAAAAATAGGACAAATTTAAGAAAAGGCCAAGGAACACTTCAGATACAATCAAACCCATTCATGGAGTAAAATCTTTGAAAATTCACCAAGTAGAAGATTTATTTCAGGTTAAAATTCCAAATTTAACAATCCTACACAAAATTATACCTAGATAAATTGAGAAATTACACTAAAGGAACAGCTCTGCAGGGCTTTGTTCATCTGTAAGTCATTTCTCAGAGACCTTTAGACTAACCCATAAAACAGAATTAGCCAAAACACTCGGATTAGTACTATATTTACAACAAATCTACTTGTACACTTCCCCATCCAAGCTAAAGAACCAGGGAACAGATTGGTGGTGGTCTCATTAGAACCTCCCCACTGACCTTCCTTTCAGCATGCACACTGATGTCAGCTGAATTATTCAATCATATCAAAAGTGAAGGATCCCAACTCCAGCAGGGGATGAAGTTGAATCTGGTTCAACTGACAGGAAAGGCCAAGTGTCAAGGATACACAATCATAGATCTTTACCTGCCGGGGCATGTCCTGCTGTGGAATGTAGAAGCCTACGTTCTTAAGGAATGATGGTCCCACTGCTCATTGCTGAGGATGTGCAGACAGCCTATCAGCTGCATACTGTCAAGAAGATGTTCCTTGGATAGATCCGATCACTATCCAGGTGACACTGTTGGGTGGAGCTCAGTGTTCTGGGTTGTCCGACGGTGGGTCAGAGACAGACTGGAGGTGGGGCAGAGCTCCAAGGGTGATGGGGTGTTGAAGGGACTTGGCTTCAGTGACTCGGAATGGAGCGCTGCACCTGGTATGTTCTTGTTGTAGAGTCAGAGAGAGTCGGAGGAGGTAGTCCTAGGGCCATTGGCATCGACTGGAGGCAGCAGAGAGAGATTGGGAGGGCTGGTGGAGGTCATAGGAGTCGTGTAGTGATAGGGTGGAGGGAGGTGGAAGATCCGGGATATGACAGAGAACTCTCAAGTGTCATATCCATCCATGGCCATCGACTTCCACTACCTCTCTCCGGACCACTTCCGCTCCTTCACTAACCTTGGAGCTCCCATATTCCGCAATCACCTCCGCTTCCCTCGATGGTCACCACCCCCTCTTTTCAATATATTACCTATGCCTCCCTAAGTACGGAGCCCTGAAGGCTTCCGGACAGCTCTGATGTCTGCTAGCGCTGTAGGAGGGCACAGCAAGTACCACACAAACAAGGCCAGAACCACGTTTTTCGAGGCTCCAACGAGCACCCTCAAGCCTCCGACACATTCACAATGCCCACGGCACATTTCCCCATTTTTTTCAATTTTTTCCCTGCTTTTTTCTCAAGACTCATATTGCCACTTCCCCAAAATTCACGGATATCCACCATTTCCCCCATATCTCCACCAATTTTCCACCAATTCACACGATTTTGAGCTTGAAGGACAGCGACGGATCAGGAGAAGAGGATGGAAGGACGGGACGGGAGTTAGGATGACGGATATGCGGTGGAGAAGCGAGATTGATGGCTGATATTGACCTTATGGGCCTCAATTATTGATTTTATTGTTACCTTGTGGACATTTTTTTGCCTTATTGTTTCTTAGCCGAACTCTCAACATTCTTCCTGTTTCCATCGCCACCATCCATCGGCTATTTTACTTGTTTTTTGTTCTGATTTCTCTTTTTTTTTTCTATATATACACCCAGTTTGCGTTGTACTTACAGTTGTTGGACCCCTCATCTGTGCTACAAAGACTGTGGTGTTGAGCGACCCTTCCATACGTTTAAAGAGCTTAGTCTGACTCCCTGACGACTGTCCAAGAAGGACCAGGGTGAGTTCTGAGTTTTAAAAGAGTTTATTAGTATCGTGCACTTGCACTGGGACCGTGTGTGGCCATACTGGTAGTAAGATTTTCTTTGCCCCCCTTTTTTTTCTTTTCTTGTTTGCTGCTGGGTTACATCCCTAGCACACTTACAGCACACCCCCACCTCCGCTGGGCAATACATTCGCTTGCCCTGCAAGCCCACCTTCGGGCCTATCCCTCCTTTCTGTTTCTGGGTTATCGCCTACCATTCCACTAACCCCGTAACCTGACTTGTCAGTAATATTCAATCAGCTAATGCTTAACCCTGTTAGCTCCACTCCGCTTGGCCCCGTCGTTTACGGGCCTGCCCCTGCTGTAACTATATATACTTGACTTGTACATAGGTTACACAGTAATAAAATCAACTAGAGTTGACCCCCTTTAGTTCTCGTTCCCAGTAAGTTAAATTAGGGCATGGATGTGTAACTTGGCACAGCGCTCCTGGCATAAGTCGCTGAGGCCGAAGCCCTCTGCCATGGAGACATTCCTTCATCTCAATCTGGTCTCTGACATCAAGCACTTAAAGGCCAAATGTTACTGGAGAGATCTCAGAACAGACACTAGTGTCAAACATGCCAATTCCTGTGCAGATGGGGCTCAACTAGAGGGTTCTGGGAGGTCAGGTAGTGGACCAGAGCTTCTCCAGGAAGCCTGAGTCTGCCAGCTAGTACAAGAGTCTTAGAAGGACATGGCCTCAGCGACTTGGAGGGGGGCACTGTGCCTCTGTTATGTCTTAGTTGTCCTTAATTTCAGAGGACTGAGGTATCTTGTAAGAGGAGGATGCAAATCACTCATAGGGGAGTTTGGGGGGGTAAGGTTTGGTAAGATTAGAACTAATGTACAGTGGGTTCTAATCTACAGGTATATATAAAAGTGGAGGAGAGGACTTTAGTCAAAGTCCAAGTGATACCAAAAGGTTCTGAAGGGTATCTTTAACAGGGAATCAGGTTGAGGGGGTGGAGTAGAAGGCTGGAGAATGAATGGGAATGAGAAGTGGGTAAGAAGGAGTGTCAGGGACGTGTCCAGGGTGGAGGGGGTCCAGATGTAGCGCCTGGCAGAGGGGCCCTTGTGGGGTGTAAAGCGGGCATGTGTACTGGCAGGCCCAGAAGTGGGACAGCAGTCCCTGGCCACTCAGACTGAAGTGGAAAAGGTGAGAAGAGGGTTACTTCTTCGGTTCCCACTTCAGGTACATTTATGTACATGTGGCTTGAGTCACATGACAGGTGCCATGTCATCCTCGGAGACAGCCCCAGCCATCTGGGTGTCCCTGTGGGGGATCCCAAGGGTGTCTGCTGCAGGCACACGTGCTGAGCACAGCGGGGAGCCGCCCAGGGTGTCTGGGCTGGACAGGTCAATAGTACATTGATACAAGGGAAAGTGGTCTGTGTAAATAGAAGGAATAAACAGGAAGAGAATGATGGGAAGAATGAAATGGGGAAAAGGGAAGAAAGAGAGAACAGAAAGAAAAGAAAGGAAGGAAGAGGGAGGGAGGAGGAAGGAGAGGGATGGGCAGTGGGCCAGCAGGTGAGGTGTGGCTGGGTGGACCTGGGTGGGCCCAGGTCAGGCGGGTGTGCCCTGACATCACCCCCTCCTTAAGCTGTTTCACCTCAAAGTGGCCAGGTGGTTCTCCCTCTCTCTCCCTGGGGCTAGGGGATGCATCCTGTGGAATTCCTCAATCCAGTTGGGGGCATGGGCTAAGTGGTCCCACTGGAGCCATTGGTTCTCTGAGCTTGGCCAACCAACAAACTTTACCAGATACCAGAGTTTCCGGGGTAGCCACTTAGAGTCCAATACCTTCTTGACCTTGTACTCCTCTTCTCCATCTATGAGTTCCAGGCCTGGGTGGGGGGGGTCAGTGGGTTGTTCTGCAATATCATCCAGGTGGTGTGGCCTGATGTTTGTTACAGACATGACCAGGTGAACTCCCTTCTGTCGTGCAGTAAGTTGGAGTTTGATGGTGGCTGGGGAGACGACTTTGACGATCTTGAAGGGGCCAAGCCATTTGTGGTCCAGCTTTTTGGTTGGACAGTCGGTCATGTAATTCTGGGCACTGAGCCAGACTTGGTCGCCTTCTCGATATTCTGGGGTTGTTTCACAGTCTTGGTCATAGTAACAGGCCATCTTGTCTGCTGCATGTTCCAGTGCAGCCTTTGCCTCCTCCTGCATTTTCATCATCCTTGACGAAAACACGTCAGTGGCTTCCACTTCGGATGTATGTGTGGGTTCCATTCCCATTCTGGGGTACTGGCTGGTGTCGAGTTCAAAAGGGGTTCAGTGGGTGGATGAGTGGATGCAGTTGTTGTAGGAGAATTCCGCTAGTGGGAGCCAATCCACCCAGTTGTTGGTTGATGAAGACCTGGAGGTAGGCTTCGGTCTCTTGGTTGACCTGCTCAGTCTGTCCATCCGTCTGGGGGCAGTAGGGCATTGAGGGGGTCAGTTTGATGCCTAGGAGGTCTGCGAGCTCCTTCGAGAAGCAGGAGATGAAAGCACTCTCTCTGTCACTGAGGCATATGGGGATGCAACAAGGCTGAAAAGCATTCAATGGGACCTAGCTGAGGAGACAAGCCATGAGTCAAAGACATGTGCAGAATTGATTGCTGAACTGCAAGAAATGCACTCTGGGTTCCAGGGTGCAAGAGAGCATGTGGTGACACATGAAAGCATCATTCAGCATCAAACAGACCAATTTAGAAGGAAGACAATGGAGGAAAAGTTGGAGAAGGTAAAGAAGGAAGCACAGAAGGGTGTCAGGGGACGACCTCTGGGTCCCCATGACCCCTCTCTCTACAACCCACAACCTAACCTGTAAACAGCCCTGTCCAGGGCACAATCTACTGTGGGTAAGAAAGTGATATAAGAGAAGGGGCAAGTAGATACATTTGCCTATTGTGGGTAAGAAAGTGAGAAGGTTAACTTTTCACTTTCCCACAGTGGCCTCAATATGGTGAAAACTTCCAGGGATACCCAGAAGTCACATGAGGGCTGGATCCGGGGCTGGATCATGTGGCACATGGAGCATGTGGAGTGGAAATGCATGCAGGTAGTGGAGCAGGTCCAGATGCAGGTCTGGGTCTGGGCTAGTCAGGGTGTGTGCCCTGACAAAGGGTTGGGAGGAGTTCCAGAGAGGACAGAAAGTGTGTGTGGCAGCATGGAAGGTGGAGAAGGAATGGCTGCAAGCATTAAAGCTGAGGGTGCCAAAGAAGCCAAAGCAGTCACAAAAAGGGAGTGGACAGCAGCAAACCATCCTCAGCTGGCCAGTTTGGCATCAGATATGGCCCTGTCGCACATAACCATCAAGCAGGGAAAGCCTCATTTTCAGTCTGCCCATATACTCACTCATATTTTCCCAGTACATAAAGACTTAGTCTGGCTACCATCCATAATGACAGTTTTCTGTTTGATGCTTATTTCATGTCATTGGTGGTCAGCTGTCATGCACCAGACTGGCCTTGCAGTCAGGTTGTCCAGGGTAAATTTTTGTCATGCTCCCAACCCATGCAGTTCTTGGTCTTCTGCTGAGTAGCAAGTGGGGAGAACCAGCTTTCTTCTCCCACTTCCCCTCGCTGCTCAGGTATGTTGTACATAATAGACATGGCTGGAATATAGCTCACTCCCCCCTTGCTGCTCAGCTGGAGCCTTCATTGCCTAGCATACCTCACAGTTCTTCTATTGAGACAAACCCAAACCCTTCTGCCAGGGACACACATCCCTCATTGGGCCAATGCTATGCACACCTGTCCCTGCTCCATCAGGTCCTAATGTCATATCCATACAACTCCAGACCTCCGCTCCTGTTCTGGACCTCCATCTCCTCCTCCAGAACTCCACACCCACCACCACCACCTCCCCCTGTTGGTTGTTGAGAGCCTACTCTACCTCTGGCTCCAACACAACGTCCAACACTACCTCTGATCCGACTCTGGTTTACTCTGGGTCCGATCCCAACCTTGTACCTTCCAGACCAGAGTTTGTAATGCCCCTCACCTCCAACTCTGGACTCCTGTACCAGGACCCCATTGCACCTCCACCTCTGGAACTCGGGTCACGTCTCCACCTCTGGACTTTGACCTCCTCCTCCATCTTATCTCCTTGTATTCCTTATTACATTTCATTTATTACGTCTAGCCAATATTCCGGACTTTGACTTCCAACTCCGGACCTCTGGAACTTACTCCAGACCCTGCAGTCTCTACTGTATGGTGTCATTTAATCCTCTTGTTGCCTCTTCCTTATTTAGACAGCTGCTTCCCTCCATATTAGTCAGCTGTCATTCCCCACAACCCCCTCCACTCCTTCCCCTCTTGGCCTTGCCCTTTTGGGAAGCACCATAGAGTTCCAACCCTTGACCCTTGGGGTTGTTCCCTCATCCAGTCCCCCTTTGTCCTCCTTCCAGTTCCCTTTGTTCTCTGACTCCACTCCTGTATCATTATATATATACTCTGTACTTAGTTTCCTGTACCCCCAGTCTGAAATCGACAGAATAATGACTGGATTGTCCCCCAAAGAGACTCTCCCTGCTAACCTGAAGTTAAGGACCACCTTAGACAACAAGCAGTGGCACAGTGCTCCACTTGAGTCGCTGAGGCCAAGGTCCCTCCACTCCTGAGTCCCTTCTCCACTTCCGGACATTCTGCCCGTTCATCTAACACCTAATGCCAGGCATTACACTGGGCCTCCCACCCTGGACCTGTCCCTGACAGGTTGTGAGTGCATTCAAACAGGATATGGACATGTCCATTGTGTTGCAGTCTTGGCAGAGTCCTCTGTGCTTGTATTTCAAGATTCTCTCCAATAGTCTCTGATTTTGTGGCCATTGTGGATTGTTTTCCATATGAAGTTCCTCTCATTTGTAGGTGGTTCTTTTCTTTCATGGAACATGAGTTTCAGGGTGGTTGCTTGCATTAGGGCTTTGAGTCTGGTGCCCCTGGGGCAGTCCAATTATGGGTCTTAGTGTTCCTGGGTTCTCTCATGTTTATTGGAGTGACTGTGGCTGCCAAGGCAAGTTTATTGGCTTCATCATTCCCTATAGAGCCTGAGTGGCCTTTCAGCTATTCAAAGCTGTTCTGTTTCTTAGCATGTGGGCCATGTCTTTGATGATGATGTCAGCATTCTTGGTCTTCAATTGACTTAAGGTTAGTGCATAAAGTTCTTATGCACCACTTGGAGTCATTTGAGGGGGTTATTTTTGCTGCATATTGTATAGCCAGCATTTTGCCTACATTGTTTGTTTGGGTGAGGTCTGGGTCAATGGGGATGGCAATATTTCTTGGGTCATTTGTTTGAACCATATGCCACAGCCAGCTATGGTGGTGGTTTTGCCATTATTGTGGCATACTCTGTATGTGTATAAAATATTGTGAAGTTTTCATTTAATGCATTGTTTATTTGTCACACTTTTTTAGGGGTATTTTTGTGACAGTATTTATATAGGGGTCAAGTTTGTGTCTGATGTTGGATAGTATGTTTTCAGCTGCTTTTTTTCTGGTCATGACTTGGGTTCTCAGTCAAGCTGGCTTGTACTACAAGGTCACCAGTTCATTGCATTTGTGGGTTGTTCAGAGGCATTTTACCAAGGCACTTCTCTCTTGGTTGTTTCATCCTATGTGGTGGGGCATCAAGAGTCAGGTTGTATTTAGCTCCAGTGTTTAGGATAGTTCTTAGTTCACATTAGTGAGGAGTTTACTTGTACCTTTTGATTTGTAGAAGATGCTCTGGGTGAATATACTTGGGTCATTTTTCTTGTTCAGGGTGTCTCTCAGGAGGGACGCTATGATTAAGGTTCCACTGCTGTGCTTGCCAGTGGTCTATTGTGAGGAGTTTTTTTAGTTTCATAATGTTTATTGCTTTGTTGCATTGGGTTAAGTTGAGTATGTTTCTACCACCTTCTTCAATGGGATTGCTCATAATGTCTGAGTTTATCATGGGGGGGGGCTTCTGAGTCCCATAGATTCTCATGAGATTTTGTTTAGTTCATTTTTGATTTGTTTGTTTTGGCTTGCCTTGAGCAATGGTATGGAATTGGGTCATTCTGCCTATCACCATTTGGATTATTACTTCTTTGTTTGAGGGTAGGGTAGGATTTTTTCCAGGTATTTGGCTGGTTTTTTTTATTTTGCTATGATGTTTGGCAATGGTTCAAGTTTTTGGGTGCAGAGGTATCATGTTGTTTCACCATCTTTTATGATTTGAATCAAGTCATTGACTCTTTTAGGGTTGTTACAATTTAGGAGTTGGGTGTTTGTCCCTGTATTCTTGGGTTCTGACTGGGATTTTTCTTTATTGGTTGCTGAGGTTGCACATCCAGGGACAAGGTTTATGCATTTTATCGATACTCTTGTATGGTTTGGGTCATAGGAGTGTTGGAGGTGGAAGGTATGTGCTTGAGGGCACTTTCCAGAGTGGGGTCTGTGTGTGTTTCAGAAGTGTACATTATCACTATTTTCTCTTTTTTCATTTTGTGTTTGTTGACTGTTTGCTCCCTTCAAGTTTAGGGCACTTAGCTTAATGCAGCCAACCCTAGGGGGGTTGTTGTTCCCACCTCTGAGTCTTAGGGGTGTATGGTTCAGGTTTATTGTAGTGTGTTTGGTCAGCTCAGTGCAAGCAGGATCTTCCATGGCTTGCATTTTACTCAACCATGCCATGGACAAGGCACAGGGGTGGGCAGGATTGCATTTGCAACATCTGTCATATCCATACAATCCTGACCTCCGCTCCGGGCTCCCGGAACTCCGAACTCCGACTTCCGGAGCCCTACTTCCCTTCCGTCACCTTCTCCTTGCCGACTCCCAAGAGGTTATCCCACCTCCGGCTCAGACACCACCTTCGGTCCGACTCCGGAACATTCCGGGTCCGACCCCAACCTCGACACCTTCCAGACGAGTACGCAAAACCTATGCCCCCAACTCCGGAACCTCCGGTCTTAGTTCCGACCTCGGACTTTGACCCCACCTCCACTTATACCCATTGTATTGGTTAGCTCATTCCATTTAATTACCTTTGCCAATATTCCGGAGTTTAACCTCCGAGTTCGGACTTTCCGGACTTACTCCGGACCTTGCAACTATTGCATTGTCCATTTCAATTCCGCTATTCTCCCTCATTCCTATTTGGGCTGCTGCTTCCTTTCTATTCAGTCAGCTAGCCATTCCCGACTCCCATCCTCCTTCCTTCCTTCTGGGGCCTTGGCCCTTCATTCCTCCTTTGGGAAACACCATTGAGTCAAACACTTGACCCTCGGTGTTGTTCCCCTTTCCATCTCCCTTTGTCTCCTTTTGTCCTACCCTTGTTCCTTTTGATTCCGGACCCCTCCTTATATACAATGTACCTAGTAACTTGTAACCTCAGTCCGAAATCGACTGGAATTCCCCCCCAAGAGACTTTCCCTCTGCTAGATCCGAAATTAGGGACCCCCAGGACAACCAGCAATGGCACAGCGCTCCGCCTGAGTCGCTGAGGCCGAGGTCCTTCCATGCTAAGTCTCCGATTCCATTCCAGAGTCGTCCGAATCCCCGCATTCTAACAACATCCCCATCCCCTGGCTTGAGTGGGGGAGGGCCTAGCTGTTTTAGGCTGGTATGCTGGCTGGCACTACTGGCTGGTTCCAGCAGTACCACACTTCCCACATGGTTAGATTGGGGTTGTGGAACCAGTGATGACTTTGGGTCAGGTTGTAAGGCTGTCAGTTTTAGGGACTTGACTGTGTCCTTAGGGTAACACTTACAGCCCTCTGAGCATGTAAGGGGATTTGATTTGGGCACTAGTTAAGACAGAGGTTTTTAGGCTTGGGGTTGGGGTTGGTGAGCTCCCTTTCCTCTGGGGTAGGTGTTGCCTCTCAGATCTTCTTTTGTTGTGGCTTGGACCAGCATGTGGCATTGCATTTTTTGCATTGTGTAGTGATCCCCATCCACTGTGGGGTTGTTACTGACAGTACTCATTCCAATCGGGTTTTTTGGGGGTAGATTTTGGTCCAGAATGGTAGGTTTTGGTAAGTGGGCATTGGTAGGTTGAGTGGTCCTTGCCTTTACAGGTGTTGCAGGGGTTGTGGCACTCCCTGGTAGCAATTTGTGCATGGTACCACACAGTGTTTTCAGCCTTGGAGATCCACTGTCATTGTTTGTGTTGGGTGTCCATCGAGTGGGAGGAGTCGATGGTGAATGCCCAGTGAGTTGCTTTGCTATTTTGTTTACTGGCTGGACTTTTTTCAGACTCAATGAGGAACCACATCTGGGATCTTCATGCAAAGGTATTTTCCTATTTATGTTTGGGCATTTGTGAGGTTGCTCTTAAGTGGGGGTTGGCAAACCAGGTTAGAGCCTGGTGACACTTACAATAAGCAACATTTGTCTCAATACTGGCCACACCATCCTCACCCTCAAAACATATTATCCTTAGGTTGTAAACTGTACTAGAATTAACTGAATAATGGTATTGTATTGGGTAATTAAATGATTGAACCATGTTTGAGCCAAGCACCACCACTCTCCATCATTCTCCATCATCAGAGGGGCTGTAATTGCCATGCTATGGTATTTCAGATTTCTAGCTATTTGTGTTAGTACTCTTTTCTGTCCCTCAGTGTTCATACTCAGATTGGTAAAGACCCCAAGTCTTGTGTATCTACATGTATAGCATGAGATTGAAGGCATTCAGGGAAGTTTGTCCCACAGTATTTGGGAGACTAAATACAAACAATTACCCCCTAATGATAAAGTTGATTGGACCAAAGCAACAGGGCACATTCTTGGAAAGACAAGTTTCAAATGTACCTTCAATCCCATTCTTTTTGCTTGAATTTTGGCATGCTTGACATATTGTCTGTTTATATTTATTGCTTTATAGTTCAATGATTGCTACATTTGAACTCTTCAAACTTCAAAGGAATGCCATAATAGCATTGGACTACTTTGCTTAGTTATTACATTGGTATAGCTATAAATTGAATAAGTGAATGAAAAAAATAGGTAGAAATGTGGGTTTTTTTGGAGTGGGATATGTTTAGCATAGAGTGGGGAAATAGTTTATTGAGAAACTTTAATTGAGTTTTTTTTAGGGAGGGGTGGGTGCAAGTGAAACTAAAAATAAAATATCTCTGGGAAAAAAATAGATATAAATAGTCGGTCTTTTTCAGTGGCATATGAATAGAATAGAAAATGGAAAAGTATTTTTTAAATAATTCTTTGAAAAAAATTTTTTGAGGGTGCAGGAGGGTGCAAGTGAAATTAATAATGGAATACAGTCATTCACCCCTCAATGAGACACACCCCCCAATGATAAATCACCACATAACTTCCGAGCCCCCCCACCCTTTGTGATGAGATTTGGCATGTATATAAGTTGTTGCTAGGACTACTTATGTATCGAGTTTAATGTCAAGCAGGCAAGAAGTAAAGGAAAAAATCAAGGAAACATAGGGAACTTGGGTGTGAGGAGTCGCCATGCTTGCAACTTAACCACTCCAGTTTCATTGCTCTCTTCATCTTACCAATAGCTAGCCAGACAGCTAGTGAGCAAAAGGCCAGTGTTACATGTGCCAGTATTTGTTTGTTTTGATGAGACACGGAACCTAAGTTGGAAGCATGTTTTCATCCATTACCTGAACAATCTGTAAATTAAATCACCATTCCCACATCCCCCAACCCCAATATTGCTTTGCTTGCTTCTTTTGACAAATGGTCCGGCATGCCAACTCTTTGGAGCGCTGTAGGCAGCTTGCAGCTGAGGCAGCAGAGCTGCACATGCGGAACACCGTCATTTCATATAGATCTCAGGTCCTGGATGCAACACAAAATCACAAAAAAGCTCCCAGCACCAGGGAACATGCTTCTAATTGTGATGTTTCCTATTCTACATTCATGCGGAGGCTGAGTGGTGGGAAAAGTCGGCTTGAGGCCTCAATAAACCGGTCATGGCTGAATCAGATTGAGAGTGACACCCTGGTGGAATTCCTTCTCCTTATGTCTGACCGTGGATTCCCTGCTACCTGTGATCGTGTGAAGGAATATGCCTTGGAAGTTGCCCAGATACGCCACCCAAACCTTACTGGGCTGGGTAAAAATTGGGTTGATGGCTTTCTAGTACGCAACAAAAACCGACTTGATGCCAAGTGGAGTACCAACCTTGAAAGTATTCGGGGTGGTGCTGTAAATCCTGCAGCTGTGCGACACTGGTTCCAGCTGTTACAAGCTCAGTATGACCATTTCAAATTTAGACGTGAGGATATCTACACAATGGATGAAAGTGGCTTCCCATTTGGGACAGGACAAAAGGCCAAAGTCATTGCATGCAAGATGACAAAAATAGCACACATTCAACGTGATGGGAACCGCGAGAATGTGAGCATGATTGTAACTGTCTGTGCAGATGGCACTTCAGTGCCTCCAGTCGTCATCTTTAAAGGGCAGAATGTGAACTCCAAGTGGTTGAAGGACAATCCTTTGGAGGCTGTGCAAGTTTCTTATCCATAATATCACTGCACATGCTTATACTTCCACTTTCTAGGGTCACTGTTTCAGAGAAAGGGTGGACAGACAATGAGATTGGCCTTGATTGGCTTCAAACTCTTAATGCTGCCACACAGGGAAAAGCCGCTGGCCACCCCTGTCTTCTCATAGTGGATGGACATAACTCGCACTACAGCCTTGACTTTATAACCTATGCATGCAACCACAATATCGTCGTTATATGTTATCCTGCACACACAACTCATGTCCTTCAAGGACTCGATGTCGTCATATTCTCCCTCTTGAAGTGGAGCTTCTCTAAACAACGGGACGCATTCAACTTGCAGAATACCCCAAAAAACTGAACAAGTCATCATTCTTATCGGTCTTTGGCCACGCATGGATGGAGGCCGTGAACTCAACTCACATTATCACCAGTTTCCAAGTGACTGGTGTCTACCCTGTTAATCCATCTGTCATCCACCCTGAACAACTTGCTCCAAGCATTGAACATTCCACCCGGGGAGACCTTCCCCTCCCTGTGACCTCACCTGTTAAGCACATTATGCACTTTCATGGTCAGCTGATGGCCCGTGTGTACCAGCGCAATGATACCCCCTCACCGATGGATGACTCACAGGATGTTCAGATGTACCTAGGGGGTCATGATGGAACATACAGCGAAGTGGATAATAATGAGTGTGACAGACTGATCATTAATCCCTTATTGTTTGCTGTGTCTCAGACAACACATGTCCGCACACCACCGCAACCTTCTGGCTCAGATGCTGCAACAGTCAACACTTGTTGTCAAACTCCTACCTTCCCTCCTTCCTACTCTCGGGAAAAGAAGCGTGCTGTTGATGACCTGGAACATATCATGTCATTCTCCTCATCCTCAAATTCTATCGTATCTTCCTCACCTCTTTGTCCAACCTTTAAACTACCCGAACGCGCATATGGGCACCTCAACAATTGGGATCTGATACATGATCACAACTCAGAGCACAAGACTCACCCTGAATTGATGAAGGAGATCGACGAAATGTGACACAAGTTTTGGAAGGCAAAGACACTGGTCGAAAGAGCCGTTAATGTGGTGGATGCAGCAAATGCCCAGTTGGCATTGGGAGGAATGTATGTGTCTAAATCACAGACACAACTTCTAGCATGGGAGGAATTGGAAAAGTCAAAAGAGAAAGAGGAAGGTGGACGTATCAAGGGAACGTTCGGCTGCGTTGTGACACATGAAGGTTTTTTGAGGGATCAAGCTGAGCGCACTCAACGGAGGCTGGATGAGGCCGAGCTGGAGAAGCTGAAGGAGGAGGCCAAGGAGGGATGGAGAAAGTTCAATGAGACACAAAAAGCAGAGGTGGCGAAATGGTGAGAGGAAAAAGCGTGCTTAGTTGCGCTCAAACAAAGAGTGCCAGCAAAGCCATCGGAAATCCGAATGAGGGGTTGGATGGCTCAGAATTATCCACAGCTCCAGCAGAACAAGCCCCCTGCAATGCCGGAGGTGCCAGGGTGTGCTGAACAAGTGGCTGATGGGGTCAGCAGGGGTCCAACATGAGCGTGCGAACGCACTGTCACACTCTGTCACAGGATACCACTGAGGGGTGAAAGCACCCATTTCATACTCACTCCCGTACTCACTTCATGACAGGACTCCACTCAAAATATTGCTGGCCACTGATTCATATTTACGTTCTTCATGTTATTCAAATTTATCAATTTTTTTCATGGAACTTCATTACACTGAGGTCCAGATTAGTAAAATCCGCACCATTGGGGGGTGAATGACTGTAAGTGAATGAGGAAAATAGAAAAGAAAAGCAGGACTTTTTGCTGTGGACTTGCTCAGTGTGTGGAATGTGGTTTTTGGAGGGAAAAAATTTAGGTTGCAGGGTGCAAGGGTGCAGAAATGTAAGTGCTGTCATATCCATACAATCCTGACCTCCATCTGGGCCCAGAACTCTGAAACCAACTCCAGAGCCCCATTTCCCTTTTGTCACCCTTATCCCACCTCCAGCTCCAACACCACCTTTGGTCCAACTCCAGACCATTCTGGGTCCGACCTCAACCATGGCACCTTCCAGATGAGTACACAACATCTATGCTCCCAACTCCAGACCTCTGCTCCAGAATTCCAGTCTTAGCTCTGACCTCAGACTTTGACCCAACCTCTGCTTATGTCCATTGTATTGGTTAGCTAATTTATTCACCTTTGCCAATATTCTGGAGTTTCACTTCCAAGTTTGGACTTTCCAGACTTTTGTAGTTCTTACTGTATTGTCCCATTCAATTCTGCTATTGTCCCTCATTCCTATTTGGGCTGCTGCTTCTTTCTATTCAGTCAGCTAGCCATTGACTCCCATCCCCTTCATACCTCCTTTGGGAAACATCATTGAGTCAAACCCTTGACCCTTGGTGTTGTTCCCCCTTCTAGTTCCCTTACCCTTGTTCCTTTTGACTCTGGACCCCATCTATATATACAATGTACTTGGTAACTTTTGAAGGGGTTGGTAGGGTTAGAAAGGTGTGATTTTTGTGAATTTTTTTTAGGAAATGAAGAAATATAGGTGGCTGTCCAGGAAAACACAGCCACTGAGGTTGGAGAAATTAAAATTTCATACAGCAAGTTGGACAACTGGACAACTCAACTAGACAACCTAGCAGCAGGGCAAAATGGTATCTAGATAATGAAAACTGGTGGGGCAACTAAACAACTGGACAACATTAACCAATCTTGGCAACATGACAATGGATAACAGATAACTAGGGAACTAGATAACTGGAGAATGCAACAAGGCAACAGCATGGCAACTGTTGGGTTGGGGTTGGGTTGGGTTGGGTTGTTGAAAGACTAGTTGCATGTTTTAGAAATTGAGAAAAAAAAAAAGGGAGTGTTGCTGTATTTTCAATGGGGCATAGATAGGCTAAAGAGCCAATCTACACCCTGTGCCACTTTATATAGATTCACCCTACTCACCCAACTTAACCCCTCAGCCTTTTCTCAGTTCTCCAGTTGCAGTTGTCTGGTTGGCAGGTTGCAACTTTGTACCAAATTTGTATGTCTCCAGGGAAGTGGCTGTGTCATTCCTGCACAGCCACTTATTTTCTTTTGCTAAAAAAAATTACAAAAATCACAGCTTTCTCACCCTATCAAGCATTTCAATTTTCATCCATCCCTTGAAAGTTATCACACTTTACATTTCTGCACCCTCTGCATGTTGCAGGTTGTGGTTTGCTGGTTGTCACCTTGTCAGGTTCTTTGTGCTTGGTTGTAGTTGCCAACTCCACTCCCAAGTTCTCAGGTTGCCTCATTGTCTACATCCTCTGTGGCTGTGTTTAGCCTGCACAGCCACCAATCAGTTTTTTCTATTAAAAATTTCACAAAATTCACACCTTTTCAACACTATCAACCATTTCAATTTTCATCCATCCAGTCAAAAGTTATCACACTTTACATTTCTGCACCCTCTGCACTGTCCTCTGCACCTTCTGCACCCTAAGATTTTTTTCCTTCCAAAAAATTCACAATAAATGCTACCACATTTCACAAATTAATCATAGGCCAGGGCAGAAATTCCCACTTTTTTTTGTATTTTTTCCACAGAGATATTTCATTTTTAATTTCACTTGCACCCTGTTGCACCCTCAAAGATTGTTCTCCAAAAAGAAATATTTAAAAAATTCTATTCCATTCTCTCTGCTAAATATATCACTCTAAAACAGACCCCATATTTATATCTATTTTTTTCACTTAGATATTTCACTTTTAATTTCACTTGCACCCTCACTTGCACCCTCTGCACCCTCTTGTACCCTCAAAAAAAAACTTTGCCAAAAAATTCCAAATAAAATATCTCCTCATTCTATCTCCTCACCATATTCCACTCCAGAACACCCTGCATTCTTCCCTATTTTTGTCATCCACTTATCAAATTATCTATTATTTTTTTCCCCCAAATCCCATTTTTCCCATAGCTCCTTACCCAGAGCAGCTATTCACATGCTCTTTTTTCTATCTTGTCGATCTCGCCTACAGCTATCTGGAATGCCTATTGCCACCAATAATTCTCAAAACTGACCAAGAAAACATCAAGGCTTCATGTCAAGGGTGCAGGGTGCAGAAATGTCAGCACCCAAATTTCAAATGATTGGTACCATTAGAAAGGTGTAATTGTTCTCTTTTTTTCAAGCCTGGAAAGTCCCAAGGGTGCAGCAGAAAAAGCCTTTTGTTCTTCTATAGATTGTCCCAACCTTTTTGCATTTTTGCTTCTTCCCTTGTCTAGTTGTCTAGTTGTAGCATTGTTGTCTTGTTGTTTGTTGTGTCTGTTTCTCAACTTCAGTTCTACTAACCTTTGCAGCTCTCCTTTCTCACCTTCCACTTTCTTCCTATCAAAAAATTTCCCATGTGGCTGTGCAAAAAGTGCACAGCCACATGTCTTTTTTGCTTTTCAAAAATTCACAAAAATCACACCTTCCTAACCCTGTCAACCATTTCAATTTTCATCCATCCAGTCAAAAGTTATTCCACTTTTAATCTCACTTGCACCCTCACTGCACCCTCCTGCACCCTCGAAATTTATTTTCCAAAAAAAAATATTTAAAAATCCCATTCCATTCTCTCTCCTAAATATATCACACTGAAAAAGACCCCATATTTATATCTATTTTCTTCACTAAGATATTTCACTTTTAATTTCACTTGCACCCTCACTTGCACCCTCTGCACCCTTCTGCACCCTTGAAAAAAAACTTCCCCAAAAAATTACAAATAAAATATCTCCCCATTATATTTGCTTACCATATTTCACCCCAGAACACCCCGCATTTTTCCCTATTTTTTTCGTCCACTTATCAATTTATTAACTATTTTTTTCCTCGAAAATTTATTTTTCCCATATCTCCTTACCCAGAGCAGCTATTCACATGCTCTTTTTTTCATCTTGTAGATCTCGCCCACAGCTATCTGGAATGCCTATTGCCGCCCATAATTCTCAAAACTGACCGAGAAAACATGGAGGCTTCAGGTCAAGGGTGCAGGGTGCAGAAATGTCCACGCTTATAACTTTTCAACGGCTGAACCAGATTTCAAATGATTAGTACCGTTAGAAAGGTGTGATTTTTCTCTTTTTTTCAAGCCCGGAAAATCCCGAGGGTGCAGCGGCAATAGCCTATCGCCCCCTCCTTCTATAGAGTAAAATCACACCTTCCTAACCCTGTCAACCATTTCAATTTTCATCCATCCAGTCAAAACTTATTCCACTTTTAGTTTCACTTGCACCCTCACTGCACCCTCCTGCACCCTCCAAATTTATTTTCCAAAAAAAATTATTTAAAAATTCCATTCCATTCTCTCTGCTAAATATATCACTCTGAAAAAGACCCCATATTTATATCTATTTTTTCCACTCAGATATTTCACTTTTTATTTCAGTTGCACCCTCACTTGCACCCTCTGCACCCGAGTGCACCCTCAAAAAAAAACTTCCCCAAAAAATTCCAGATAAAATATCTCCCCATTCTATCTCCTCACCATATTCCATTCCAAAAAACCCCGCATTTTTCCCTATTTCTTTCGTCCACTTATCAATTTATTTATTCTTTTTTTCCTTCAAATTTTATTTTTCCCATATCTCCTTACCCAGAGCAGCTATTCACATGCTCTTTTTTTCATCTTGTAGATCTCGCCTACAGCTACCTGGAATGCCTATTGCCGCCCATAATTCTCAAAACTGACTGAGAAAACATCGAGGCTTCAGGTCAAGGGTGCAGGGTGCAGAAATGTCCACGCTTATAACTTTTCAATGGCTGCACCAAATTTCAAATGATTGGTACCGTTAGAAAGGTGTGATTTTTCTCTTTTTTTCAAGCCCGGAAAATCCCGAGGGTGCAGCGGCAATAGCCTATCGCCCCCTCCTTCTATAGAGTAATATTTAAAAATCCCATTCCATTCTCTCTCCTAAATATATCACACTGAAAAAGACCCCATATTTATATCTATTTTCTTCACTAAGATATTTCACTTTTAATTTCACTTGCACCCTCACTTGCACCCTCTGCACCCTTCTGCACCCTTGAAAAAAAACTTCCCCAAAAAATTACAAATAAAATATCTCCCCATTATATTTGCTTACCATATTTCACCCCAGAACACCCCGCATTTTTCCCTATTTTTTTCGTCCACTTATCAATTTATTAACTATTTTTTTCCTCGAAAATTTATTTTTCCCATATCTCCTTACCCAGAGCAGCTATTCACATGCTCTTTTTTTCATCTTGTAGATCTCGCCCACAGCTATCTGGAATGCCTATTGCCGCCCATAATTCTCAAAACTGACCGAGAAAACATGGAGGCTTCAGGTCAAGGGTGCAGGGTGCAGAAATGTCCACGCTTATAACTTTTCAACGGCTGAACCAGATTTCAAATGATTAGTACCGTTAGAAAGGTGTGATTTTTCTCTTTTTTTCAAGCCCGGAAAATCCCGAGGGTGCAGCGGCAATAGCCTATCGCCCCCTCCTTCTATAGAGTGGGATAAGGTTCTCCCTTTTGCTCTGTCCCTATCCTCATTAACTTCTAAAAATCACTCGATTTCGAAAACACGCGATTTGTCTTTTGCCACAAACTTCCACACTTTTCACCTTCCCTACTTCCACTTCCCCCTTCTCAGCTTCTCGCGTTGTCGGCTTGTCGGGTCCCCGACAAACTTTTACAGTTCCCAAGTCCAAACCTTTTTTTGCTTCCTTCTCTAGTTCTCTAGTTCCAGCCTTCTTGTCTTCTCAAGTCACACTTCAAACTTCACTTCTCACTTCTTTTTAGTTCCTTCTTCCCGAGTCTAGTTGTCTAGTTCTTGCCTTCTTGCCTTCTTGTCTTCTCCTCTTGTCACTTTGTTGTCTTCTCACCTTCTTGTCCCCTTCTTCCACTCAAGTGAGACTTCAAACTCAAGTCTCCACTTTTTTTACTTCCACAGTTCCGCATTTTTGTCACCAGCCTTGTCTAGTTCTTTAGTTGCGTTGTTGTGTTGTTGCCTTGTCTAGTTGTCTAGTTCACATTCTTAGCTTCCAAACTCACACTTCAAACTTCACTTCTCACTTTTTTTACTTCCTTAGTTTTCCATTTTTGCTTCTTCCTTCCTTGTGTTGTTGTGTGGTTGTGTTGTCACCTGTTCTAGTTGTCGCATTCTTGTCTTCTCAAGTTCAAGTTCAAACTGAACTTCTCACTTTTTTTAGTTCAACAATTTTTCATTTTTGCTTCTTCCCTTGTCTAGTTGTTTAGTTGTCGCATTGTCGCGTTGTTGTGTTGTTGTATTGTTGTTGTCTTCTCCACTTCAGTTCTAACCTTTGTTACTCTCTTCTCCCAACTTTCTCACCTTCCACTTTCTTCCTATCAAAATTTTTCCTCTGTGGCTGTGCAAAAAGTGCACAGCCACTTCTCTTTTTTCGATTTTATAATTTTCACTAAAATCACACCTTCCTAACCCTATCAACCATTTCAATTTTCATCCATCCAGTCAAAAGTTATTCCACTTTTAGTTTCACTTGCACCCTCACTGCACCCTCCTGCACCCTCCAAATTTATTTTCCAAAAAAAATTATTTAAAAATTCCATTCCATTCTCTCTCCTAAATATATCACTCTGAAAAACACCCCATATTTATATCTATTTTCTTCACTAAGATATTTCACTTTTAATTTCACTTGCACCCTCACTTGCACCCTCTGCACCCTCCTGCACCCTCGAAAAAAAACTTCCCCAAAAAATTACAAATAAAATATCTTCCCATTCTATCTTCTCACCATATTCCACTCCAAAAAACCCCGCATTTTTCCCTATTTTTTTCGTCCACTTATCAATTTATTTATTCTTTTTTTCCTTCAAATTTTATTTTCCCCATATCTCCTTACCCAGAGCAGCTATTCACATCCTCTTTTTTTCATCTTGTAGATCTCGCCCACAGCTATCTGGAATGCCTATTGCCGCCCATAATTCTCAAAACTGACTGAGAAAACATCAAGGCTTCAGGTCAAGGGTGCAGGGTGCAGAAATGTCCGCGCTTATAACTTTTCAATGGCTACACCAAATTTCAAATAATTGGTACCGTTAGAAAGGTGTGATTTTTCTCTTTTTTTCAAGCCCGGAAAATCCCGAGGGTGCAGCGGCAATAGCCTATCGCCCCCTCCTTCTATAGAGTCAACTTGACCCACTTCGATACCCTTTAACTATTGTGACAAACCTCTGTTACGCCTGTCGTTACAGACGCAGTCTCTTGTTTGATGGCTTTGTACTCATCCTGAGACTCCGTTGAGTAATGGACCTATGTACTGTGTTCCAAACACCAGATTATCCCTGTTCCGACCACCACACCTTCAAGAACTCGTTAACCTCCAGTTAGGTGCTTTTAGTGTTCGGATATTTGATCTTCCTTTTGCTCCGTTGAGCCATGTGATTTCTTGAACATGCTCTGGATACTCAATCCACCTCCTTACCACCATCCGCTCTTCTTTCAACTACAGATATGCTCTGTCATTGATAACCATTCCCTCCACTTTTCTTCCTATCTTCAGGGAGTTTTTTTTCCTCTTTCCTCTGTTCTACCACGATTTTGGTATGTTTGGGATACCTAGGACTTTTGATATTCCAACTCGTTCTAAAACCAACCTGCACATCACCACCCCTTACTCTCACAACACCTCAGATCACCCTGTTTAACCTCCCATAATGCTGTGGAGTTATCACTACCCTCCGGTGACTCCGCACGCCGAAGCACTTGGGTTATATGTTCTATCATTGGCCTAAGTTATCCTTCCTCTGCTCCGCAACTACGCTACTTCCTCCTCGGAAGGTTCTGTCAATTACCTGTTAAGTTGTGTAGACGCTGGGACGTCTATCCCTAAGAAGGGGATATGGACTCTGCTCTACCAACTATCAGTGCCTCGGATCTCTGAACTTCAGGAGTTGTTCCTTTCAGGAGTTTTCACACCGTCCTTATGAACCTTGGATCTGTTTCCATCCTGTGGTTCTACCAGGGACGTCCTCAGAACCCCTCCTGGGATACTCCCAACATTATTCCTCCCGTAAGAAGTTACCAAATGCAGCACAATACATCCACTTTCGTGCCAAGTATTTGAGAACTCTTACACCGTTCCTTCAGACTTTCTGGAATCGTCTTCGGACCTCTGGTTGTGTCAGGGCAATAGCCCCGAACCCCGAGTCACATGTAAACTAGATACATATAGTCACGTGGGCAAGCGGGAACCTCCAGGGAACCGCTTACACACCACCGTAAAATACACTATCTTGTATCACTTACGGCCTTGTGTGCTGAGCCACCCTAAGACCTCACAGGTTGTCATCATTTGAATCTTCGGATTCCTCCTCAAGCTTGTTGGACTTTGTTGCATGTTTGAGAAACTCTGTGGAGCACTCCAGCCCTCTGCAGAGTCGTCATTAAGCCTCGGAGCCTTGCCAGTAGAGAGTTCTAACTCTGGCAATTTCTCTTCTCCACATCTCCTTGAGCTTTCCGATACCTTGGGCACACCGCCTCGGTCCAGCATCTCTTGACTTGATACCTCTTCAGACTCCTATGTGGATTCCCCACAAATATCAGTATAACCTTGAAAGAATCTACCACCAGGTTCTGATTTCGGTATCTCCTATTATGACCCATTGGGGACCCTAGCTGCGACTCCTTTAATTCTCTTGTCCGATCCATCTTCACATGGTTCCTTCTTACTTCTTACTTGTCCCTTACTTCCGTTCACAGTAAAGCACGAGCAGGAGGGGGGGGATGCATTCGGAAAGGATATTACAACAATTAAGAAGGGGATGGGGCCTCGGCAGTACTGATTGATAGTGTCATATCCGTGCATACCCGATCCCGACCCGACTTCCGGACCTCCTCCTTCCCCACCTCCAGAGTCCTACCCTACCGCTGTCCGTTCCGATATTCACCTTCAGTCCTGGCACCACACCTCCTCTTACCTCCCATGCCACCTCCACTCCTCCTTCCCTCTCCTCCCCTATCTCCATCCGCTCCAATACTCACCTCGGACTGAACACCGCCCCTCTCGCCACCCTCCTACTACTACTCCTCCTACTCCTCCGCTCCTCCCTCACAACACCTCCACCCTTCTGTCATCCTCCTACGCTTCTCCTGTCCGCTCCGATACTCACCGTCGGACCTGACAATTCTCCTTTCCGCCACTCCTTCCCTCTTCCCTTTCTCCTCTCTCTTCCCTCTGGTACTCTTCCGCTGACCTCCTGCCAAGTTACGACCTTCCACTGCTGTCCCGTACTTCGTACTCGGGCACCGCTCATACCTTTGCTCCGAGCCTCCATCATAGTCCCTACCTCGGACTTTGACTCCACTTCAGTCTTAGTCCATTGCATTGGTGACCTCATACTACGTAAACACCATTGCCAATATTCCTCGGACTTTCAACCCTGCCTCCATAAGCTCCACGGATCACCTTCAGCACTTTCGCCGCTTGTAATGTATTTCTTGTGTTTTCCCCTCATCCCTATTTGGACTGCTGCTTCTCCCCATTCTAGCCAGTTAGTCATCATCTGTCAAAAACCCGTCGGTTATGGAAGAAGGGGTGAATGCGTGAGTCCGAATGCAGGCGGGGGCTCAACTAGAGGGGGGTCCGAGGGCTCCGGTGATGAACCGAAGCTTCTCAGGGAGCCCGGTTCTGCTGGATGGTACAAGAGGCTCTAAGAAGGACACGGCCTCAGCGACTCGGAGGGAGCGCTGTGCCTCCGTTACGTCTCTGTTAGTCCTTGTATTTCTTATGTCTGAGGTGTCTTGTAGAACAGAGACAGGAATCACTCAGAGGGACTTTGGGTGGCATTTTAGTCGAGATTAGAACTGAGGAACTACAGGTTCTAATCTACGTGTATTTATAAAAGTGGATGGGGAGGACTTTAGTCAAAGCCCGAAATGACAAAACGGGGAAAACACCGAAAGGTACCGAAAGGTTCCGAACGATATCTAAAATGGGGAACCGAGGTGTCGGGCCAAGGAGGGCGGAGTTGGAGGCCGGAAAATGAACGGGGAAGACAAATGGGGAAGGGGGGTTAGCCGACTGAATGGTAGTAAGAAGGTAGTCGTGCTAAGAATGGAAGATGACTAATAAGTGATAGCGTGAAGGAGATCACCGTAGGATACGGTTAGCTCCGAAAGCGGAGTTGCGTGTCCGAAGGATGTTGGGTGACTCCAATAAATGAAGTGGGCGAGGGAATGGTTTAAGGGCATGTCACGGGATGTCGGAGGTCCGTCAGGATATCGGAGCAAATCCGGGGTCTCCGAATGTTCCGACTCGGGACCGAGGTTCCGGGATGGGAGTAGCCAAGGTTCGGTGTGCCGCAACCAGACCGGAGCTGAGACAGCCAGGAGGGGAGGTGACTTGGGGAGTGGGGAGGCATGGTGTAGGGGATGGTGAAGTTGTTAGGAAGGTGTGATGTGGTGGGAGTGTGCGGGGTCGGGATTCCGGGATATGACATCATCCCCACTTCTCCTCATCCTCCTGCCCCTCTGGGCCTCGCCCTTCTTACCTCCTTTCGGACGTATCACAGGTTCTGCCTTATGACCTTCAGTACCGCTCCGCTTCTGTCATCCCTTTGTTCCTGTTCAGACGCCTTCGTTCCAATTCGGATCCCCTTTGTTTCCTTGTGCTTTTGCCCCCTCCATTATATATATCGGCGCTTGTACATACTCGTTTTGGGCTCAGTCCGAAATCGACCTGAAATTCCTGCTCGCCTACTGTGAAATTAAGGACCAAATGGACAAACAGCAATGGCACAGCGCTCTGCTTGAGTCGCTGAGGCCAAGGTCCTTCCACGCTAAGTCTCCGATTCCACTTCCGGAGTCATCTGTATCGGCCCATCTCTAACAGATAGATCAGGTACGCCTTCAGGATCACCCAACCCCAATACCTCCTCCAACTCGTCCTCGAGTCTCTCCTCCACCTCGACAACAGGACGAGCCTGCAACTTTGTGAGGTCTCTGGGGGTAGCTCAGCACACAGAGCTGTAAGTGATACAAATGTGTGTATTTTACGGTAGTGTGTAAGCAGTTACCCAGAGGTTCCCGCTTACCCACATGACTATATGTATTTAATTACATGTGGCTCGGGGTTCGGGGCTATTGCCCTGACATTCTCCCCCCTTGCGTTGCATTTGCGATGCATACAAGGTTGATGGTGAATAAAACAAAGTTTTAATAATTGATTTACATTGAGTTTGAAATTATCAATGAGTGTTTTGTTGTCACCACTTTAAAGTGGGCAATTTTTGTACATGTCGGTGAAGGAGAGAGAAAGGGTTTAAGGAATAAGTGAGTGTGGGCCGTAGCGCTGTGCCATTGCTGTTTGTCCATTTGGTCCTTAATTTCACAGTAGGTGAGCAGGAAGTCTCTAGGGGGCATTTCAGGTCGATTTCGGACTGAACCAAAACGAGTATGTACAAGTGCCGATATATATAATGGAGGGGGCAAAAGCACAAGGAAACAAAGGGGAACCGAATCAGAACGAAGACGTCCGAACAGGAACAAAGGGTAGAAGGGGCAGAGCGGTACCGAAGGTCATAAGGCAGGACCTGTGATACGTCCGAAAGGAGGTAGGGAGGGCAAGGCCCAGAGGGGCAGGAGGATGAGGAGAAGTGGGGATGATGACTAACTGGCTAGAATGGGAAGAAGCAGTAGTCCAAATAGGGATGAGGGGTAAACGCGAGAGATACATTACAAGCGGCGAAAGTGCCGAAGGCGATCCACGAAGCTCAGGGGTTGCGGAGCTTACGGAGGTTATGGAGGTGGGGTTGAAAGTCTGAGGGATATTGGAAATGGTGTTTATGTAGTATGAGGTCACCAATGCAATGGACTAAGACCGAGGTGGAGTCAAAGTCCGAGGTAGGGACTATGACGGAGGCTCGGAGCAAAGGTACAAGCGGTGTCCGAGTACGAAGTACAGGACAGCGGTGGAAGGTCGTAACTTGGCGGAAGGGTGGCGGAGGAGTACCAGAGGGAGGAGAGAGGGGAAAGGTAAGGGGGAAGGAGTGGCAGAAAGGAGGGTTGTCAGGTCCGAAGGTGAGTATCGGAGCGGACGGGGGAAGCGTAGGAGGATGATGGGAGGGTGGAGGTTGGGTGAAGGAGGAGCGGAGCAGGAGGGTGGAGAAGTAGTAGGATGGTGGCGAGAGGGGCAGTGTTTGGTCCGAGGTGTGTATCGGAGCGGATGGAGATAGGGTCGGAGAGGAAAGGAGGAGTAGAGGTGGCATGGGGGGGTAGAAGGAGGTGTGTTGCCAGGACCGAAGGTAAGTATCGGAATGGCAGCGGTAGGGTACGACTCCGGAGGTGAAGAGGGTGGAGGTCCGGAAGTCGGGTAGGGGTCGGGTATGCATGGATATGACAGGTTGTTTCGCTGAGGAGTCTTTTGTTTGCTCCGGCGCGTGCTTTTGATTTGGCTTGTTTGAGTTTTTCTATTTCATTTATTCTTTTTGTTAAGTTCTGAATTTGAACCTGTGTCATTTCCGTGAGGGTCTCATCAGCCAAGGGTAGTCTTCGTATGGCTTTGTCGCGTCTGTGAGTAAGTCGTTTTATTTCCGAGTTGAGTTTGCCAGCTTTTATTTTGGTGGTTTTTCTAGCTAAGTGGGTCACAGCAGACACAAAGTTTTGGAATATGTTCTGGGTCTCGCTGTTGTTTCTGGTTATGTTGTCGAGGGCTTCCTTGCCGATGGACTCAACCTCAGTAAGGAAAGTTTGGTCATTGGTTAGGTACAGGGGAATGGCCCATCGCCCTTTCCCAATCGTGGTGGCGTGGTTGTCTCTTAGCTCAACGGATATTAGTTGGTGATCTGCGGTTGATATGTCTGGGCTGGAGATTTCCCATTTATAGGCTTTTCCTCTGATGTCGTCAGTTGCGTAAATTCTGTCTATTCTGGAGAGGGATGTTCCTGTAGTGTGGCCAAAGGTATAGTTCCTTTCTGGGGCCAGGTGTGATTCTCTCCATCCATCGGCTAGGCTGTTGAGGGAGGTAAGGTCTCGGAGAGCTGTTGTAGTTATGTCCGGGTCTGGGTGGGGGGGAAGTCTGTCAATAGCCTCTTCTACCATGTTGAAGTCCCCTAGCATTATGTCGATGGGGGAGTCTAGGAGTTTTTGGCGTAGGTTCTCCCAGAATCGGGAGTTGTCATTGTGGGAGTTGGGGGCATATACTGCTAAGATGTTTATGGAGTGGTTGGGTGGCCATTCTATTTCCATGAGGAGAGCGCGGCCGGGTTCAATGACTCTGGTGGTTCTGGGGGGGTCTTGATTATGCTCTTGTTGATTATGATTGCAACTCCGCCAGCACGGGTGTGTTCTTGGTTGATGGAGTGAGCGATTATGTACTCGGAGTTGTAGATGTCATTTAGGTAGTTTTGTTGGTGCTGGTCAGTGTGGGTTTCGGAGAGGCACATGATGCCGTATCCTTCTTTTTTCATTTTTTGCGTGAGGGTTGTCCATTTGTGTTTGGTGGTGGGGCTATTTGCGCCTTTGATGTTAAGGGTGCCGATTTTTAGTCTGGGGAGGCAATTATGGGTGGGGTCACCACCTCTTAGACGGAGGGGGGTGTGGGTGGGGGCCATTTTCAGATCCTCTGCCTCTATCCTTGGATGTTCGGAAAATGGTGAAAGCCGGTGGTCCTCCAGGGGCAGAGGGAGGAGGCCATTTACCGATTGAGTTCGTGCTGGGACCTGATTGGGGGTCCAATGTTTGCTGTTTAAGTTCGCTTTTTTGCTGGCTTTTGTTTGTAAGCTCCTTCCTGGTTGCCGGCCATTGGGAGGAGCAGAGGAGGTGTGGGCAAGTGTGCTTTCCTGTCACCTTGCAGTCCAGTAAATTTGGGCGCTCTTGTTTGACGCTGTTTTGTTGTTTTAATTTAATTTAATTTTAATTTTGCTTCATCTCAGGTTATTTTTGGTTAGTTTCATTCATGTGTTGAGTATATTGTGCGGAATATTTTTATATGGGGTTAGACGGGATTGGGGTTACTGGTTTCCATCTAAGCCGGCCATTAGGCATGGTGTCTTCTGCGTCCCCGGTTTTGTCCTTGGTACCTACCGTGGCTGCGTCTTGCTGGGTGGGAGTGGGGCGGGTTATCAGGGTTTGATGCCGGACTAGTGGTGCTTGGGTTGAGTTCACGCCATATATGGTGCTCGTGGATCGGGCATACTGCGAAGGTGTGATCCAATCCTTTGCATGTGTGGCAGTATATATGGGAGCCACTAGCTGACCCGTTGTTACTCGTTGGAGTGGCAAATGAGGTTTCTCTGAATAGTTGGACCCACTGGTCGAAGCTGGTGTTCATGTCCCTGGGGGTGGGGTCCGGGACTTCAAAGAATGGGGAGGGGAGATGGACTTCCCACATTGTTACGTTGGAGTCGGAGGTTGGGTTCCTGTGTTCGGACTGGTTGAGCCGGTTCCCGTGGTTGGATGCAGCATAACCGCAGGGTATGACAGTGCAACTGGTTGCTATGTGGTTTATGTCATCGATGTGTAAGTGTGCCCTTTCCAGGAAGGATCTTCTGGGTGATCGCGTTTTCGACATCTCCAGTTTCGTTTAGATTAGCTCCGAGGCCGCGCAAGGAGACAACATAGCTGGTGGGCCTGTAGTTGGCAAAGTCGATAGCTATGAAGCAGATTGCGCGACTCATCCATAAGTGGCCCGCAATAAGAGTGTTGATATGTGATGGGTGGAGGCCCTCGATGAGGAAGCCCCAGGGGGTTCCTGTTACGTCTTTGGATTGGGCGATTGGGGGGCGGACTGTTATGTTCGGGCCTGATTGGGGGATGGCCCTTTTGAGGAAAGTAGCCAAGTTGTTTCTGAATTTTTTGTCACCCTCGGGGCTGTGTTTAGCGTCGAGTGGGTATGCTAGAGCAGTTCTTGGGATGGCCCTCCATTGTTCGAGGCGATCTTCGCTGATGTTTGCAAGGACTCTCGCTGGCCGCGCTCCGTGGGCGCGGAAGTTGGCTAGTTCACCTACAAGGTCGATGTAGTTGAAGGTTTCGTTGCCGTCATGTGGGCGCTGGGCCGCTGCGGTTACGGGGTCAGGTGCGTCAGCTATGGCTGGGGGGCGGGTATTGCGTGGGGGAGTTGGAGGGGAACTCGCTGTCGCGGAAGTCAGGAGATTCGGCACAGTGTGGTTAGGAGGGTTGTTCATGTTTCCTTCACTCTCTGGGGGGTGCAAGGTCAGGGCCTTGGATGTTGGCCGAGTCCGGGGATCTGTGGCGTTTGGCTGCTTCGAGGATGGAGGTAATGGATGGGAGTAGTGTGTGAGGGGGCGTGAGTGTGGGCGGGTCCTTGTCAGTGGTAATGGGGGTACTGTGTTGGTGCGCTCCGGCCCAGCCCTCAATCATTGTGTCGTCCCCTCCATTGGAGCTTAAGGGTGATGGTGAGCGATAGGGGTCACTAAGGTTACTACGGTTGTTTTGCATATTTGCGGCCTGGGGGAACCACTGTAAGTTTTTATGTATGTGGCTTAATTAGTAGGAGGTTGCGGGGAGACACACCGTTGAGGCGTTCTACCGCGGGTATGGTTTTGTTTGGGACGAGAGGTATTTCTGTAGTATACTTCGTGGCACCGCCAGCCTAATCCTTGCGGGATTACCCGGGTACTCGGGAACTCAGTTTCCCGTCTGGCGTACCCAACTCCTAGCCCCTTCCGGATGGGGACCTGACGGTGTATTTGGGCTTAGTGAAGGTTGCCCCGTCGAGGTCCAGGGGTCTTTGCCTGTGTTTTATCCGGATTCTTAGTGGTTCCCCTTGGTTTTATTGAGTTGTGTTACGGTGTTGAGTTTATTGTACTTAGGTGTCGTCTCACGCTTGCTAGTTTAACGACGTTGCGGTCGTGCAGACTGATTTTCGGCCCTCTCCCAGATCGGAGCTCCCTCGGTGTATGCCGGGGTACTCTCCGGATGCAAATTGTTGTAAAACCCGCATCCCGTTCAAGCCCTGCCTACTATTGGTTTTCTTCACTTCACTGGAGCCGCGTCACAACTTACATCTTCTGAACTGTGTTTGGGCGAAGCTTCAAGCACACGTGCGCAATGGAATCTATCTGGATCAAAGTGGCAAATATCCCCACGGATGATGCTCGCCGTATTCGGGCTCAACGGGGTCAGTTGCTTTTTGATATCAAGGACTCAGTGCTCCAGAATCTGAGGATATCAAACAACTTCACTGTAATCATCCGCTTCTGGAAGGTCAATCATTAGTCCTTCTTTTTTGCTGCCACTGATGGACGACTTGCAGCTTAAGAGACCTTTGACGCTAACAGAAAAGGTACCACCGCATGGAGATCTCAGCGAAATAGCGGACAGTCTATCACCTGGCGAACCTGTGGATCCCTTCCTGCTCCCGATGCAGCAAATATCCCTCCTAGCACAATACGAACTGATCGATCCAAATGGGGCAGCGACAGGTAGAGGGGATGACGATATCATTGAGCATCTCACACGAGGTGGGTGATTACTCCTGAATCAACCCCGACAAGCTACTGATTCTATGAGGGGAAGATTACAGGAATCTACTTCGTTTAGGTCCCCGGGAGTTGTCACCCTGTGTGCGCGCCAAGTCAAACAATTATATGGATTACCAGGGGAAGAGTTCCCCACTTTGGGACTGCCGATATGCTGCTGAGACGCCGAAGCCCACGGTTGCTATCGCTATCCAACTCTATCACCCTGCTTTTGCATTTTTTTCCAGCAAAGCTTTTGACCCTGGGTTTGAGGTCCCTCCCGAGTTGGAATCGCAGACCTACAATCTGCTGGTGAAATCCGCCGCCATATACCGCAGCGAGGAGGAGCGTCGGCTGAAAATTAAGCCAATCCTTGGGAAAATCATTGGTCGTTCCTTGCTTGCTGTGCGCAACGATGATTTCACAGCACCTGACGGTAGTGTAATGGGTTCCCACCCAGGTCCCGCAAGCTATATCCTTGTCAATGAAGGGAAGAAAGAAATCGGGGATGGAGGCTCTGACCCTTCAACTCAAGCTGCATTTTCATTTTTACGTCGATACCAACAGGAAGAGGTTAGTTTCTTTTGTTTGTCTTGCAGCCTAACCCCTTATGCTTGGTATTTCACAGGCCCAGGATATCGCGCAGAGGTGCTGCTGTCCAACTTTCCTTGTCGCCCAAGCTGGACCCTGGTTTGCCATTCTGGGCGGTGTCATTACATCCCAATGCATTGTCCAGCGGCTGACGGACTTCCTTTGGCTCCCTTTTCATTCTTCCCACGATGAAGACCAGTGCACTCGGATTGCGCGTATTCTCTACGCTCTTAGAGAGTCACTTTCACAACTGGATGATTGGTACAAAACCATTGCTCGGCTTTCCCCAATAGATATTGGAGTGCCACATCCTAGGTTCTTCCCTTCTCCAGACCACTTCGAGCACGATGGCAAACTTGTCAAGTTTACATATGAAAAACCTTTTGATCCCGACCCATCTTGCAAAACATACCTCGCTACCGCCAACAAAACCAAAGTTGTGGTCAAATTTGTCACTGATTATGGTGCTGATGTGCATCGTGCGATGGAGGACGAGGGGTTCGCACCGAAATTGTTGTATTGTGGACCAGTCAAGGTCATTCCAGCAATGCCAGGGTATGGCAAGCTCAAAATGGTCGTTATGGACTATGTAGCCGGCAACACGCTCGCTGATGTGTTGAAGTCAGAGGAAGGGTGTGCGGCCCGGAACTCGCCGATAGAAAGACTTGGCGCGCTCCGGAATATCATCAAGTCGCTTCACGCGAAACACTTTGTCTACGGAGATCTTCGGTCACCGAACATAATGATTACGACGGAGGGGAAGGTACAGCTCATCGATTTTGACTGGGCCGGAAAGCACGGCGAAGCCCGATACCCACTATCGATCTCGCCTTGTGTTGAATGGCCCAATGGGGTTTCTGGAGGGGGGTACATTCAACCAGAGCATGATAATGCAATGTTGGACTTGTTGTTTTAAAATTTGCAGGTGGTGTGGCTCAGTCTGTAGTTGATTCTGTCCTCTAAACTCCTATTGCTAGGTCCTGCCCAATGTCAATGTGCTCACCTGGTCCGAAGACATGGGCTCTTTACTTACCACTAACCCCAATGTCTTGAAGCCACTTCTTTGTAACACCTCTTCATCATCACCACCACTCTTTATCATCCTTGTTGTTACATCTTTTCTATGTCCTGTTTTACCTGTGATTTGCTACAATGTATTTTGGACTAAATGTCCCGCAAAGGCCATGTTGCTGAAAGCAAAAATAGTTCAAAAATTCTTGATTTCAAAACCAACTCGAGTTTAATTCCTGCTGTGCTGTAGTGGGTCCTATGAATTTTTGTGATGTGAAAAGCCTAAGAGGTTGTTACCTGCACAGCAGAGTCACTTCCCCAGCCCACAATTACGTAACTTCTGATGCTGAAAACGTGTGAATATTTTCTCGCACAGTTATCGGTTATATCGGTTACTTCTTCTCTCCTCATCACGTTGCTTTCACATTACCATCTCATAAGTGTTGAATGTTTGCCCTTGTGGACAGTAGTCTGTGTGCTAAGTCCGACAATGTCACTTGTCAAGGTTGAACTTCACCCTAGCTTCCGTGTGAACAGTTCAAATGTGCTTGTTACCGGGAACAATGGGATTGTGTTAGCGCCGAGGTCTTCAATGTTTGGTCCGCAGAATCGATTCATACTGACCAACATGCAGCTCAGACCTTCATTTCTTCCCACCTTTTGTCAGGGTCATGCATGCTCACAACAAAGGATGCCCCAGAAACCTAATTGATATCAAAGCTGGGGGACATGCCCACACCAGCACATGGTCATATATACATGGTAGAGGCGGTAACTAGTCAACTAGCTAAAACCGGTAGTATTGGATCAAGAAAGATAGAAGATCATGTGGCATCATAACTGACAGCCGCAGATTGGATCAGATCGGAGATGAAGAAGAAGAAAAGAAGAAGCTGATGGAGATACAGGTCATGTGGCAATGTGCTACTTATGCTAGTGACCCAAAGGCGTGCCCTGACACCTTTCAGGCATGACTTCACATCGATCTGCCAAGATTCACCCCTTGCTTTGTTCACGATATCCATGTTGGTGCTGATGTTTGTTGTGATTATCACTTTGCAATCAACTGCCAGTTCCACGACAAGTGCCAATCCTCCTTGACGTTTCGACCTTGTGTTAAGCAAACTACTGCAGTAAAGTGGTGTGCCTCCACCTTGTCCTACTGCTTTGAATTGATGGAAATCCCCACAGATGATGACACCCAACCCTTGCTGAGATGTCATTGTTGCTTATTATGCTGACAGATTAGCCCCGGAATCATGGACATTCGTGCAAATAGTGTTTGTGACACCATCAAAAACTCATCAATAATCAGATATTCCATTGGCTACCACACTCGTGGAAGCTCCTCAATCTTCCACCCACTTGGCATCCTTACTCCCTGCACACTTAATTCAAAAAGGACATGCAGCATCTTACCACCAATAAAACTCGCTGCTATCCCTGTGTAAGCCCCCACTGCAATCTTACATATCTGCAGCATTATGTGTTTGGAATACTCCATCACTGGATGTATCACTTGTGATTTCCCAGTGCCACCTTCTCCTGTCAAAATCATTTGTGGCTCTTCTTTTCAGCCAAATGATACTATATGCTCGCAGCTGTTGTTAGAGACTGGATTGAGACGAAGGAGTTGTCTCCATGGCGACTCTGACCAGGAGTGCTGTGCCAAGTTACACATCCGTGCCCTAATTTACTTACTGGCAACGAGAACTAAAAGGGGATCAACTCTAGTTGATTTTATCACTGAAGTGTAACCTATGTACAAGTTAAGTATATATAGTTACAGCAAGGGTGGGCCCATGAATGGTGGGACCGAGCAGTGTGGAGCTAATGGAGTTAAACATTAGCCGATTGAATGTTACTGACAAGTTGGGTTACGGGGTTAGCAGAATGGCAGGCGATAACCCAGAAATGGAAAGGAGGGATAGACCCGAAGGTAGACTTGCAGGGCAAGCAAGTGAATTGCCCAGTGGGGGTGGGAGTGTGCCAGCGGACGTTGGAGCTGTCTGGAGGCCTTTGGGGCTCCATACTTAGGGAGGCGTAGGTAATATATTGAAAAGAGGGGGTGGTGACCATTGAGGGAGGTGGAGGTGATTGCAGAATATGGGAGCTCCGAGGTTAGTGAAGAAGGAGCGGAGGTAGTCCAGAAGGGTTGGAGGTAGTGGAAGACGATGGCTGTGGATGGATATGACAGCTGTCCCTCGTGGAAACTGGACACATCTATGGGTTCCACAGTTCCTTCTGCACTTCCTAAATACTTGGTGGTACATCTCTGCATACCTGCTCCATCAAGCTTGATCCCCGAGTCATTTGGGGCTACCATTTCATTTCTCCTGCCCATAATCCCCTGCCACCACATCATGAACCTGTGCATATCCTTGCCTGTTGCTGCCTGCACCCCTTCTCCTGAGATCCTCCACTTGTTTGTTCGTTATTTCAATTGCATGCTGCCAATGCAATATTTCCTCTGTCCATTGTCGTTGGGCTATAAAATGATCCAAATCAGCTTCAGTTTCGCCTGTCTCGAAGCCTTAATTACATTTGTAATACAAATTCCTTTCTTGATTCTGTAATAATGTGTACATGCTGGGTGGGTTTTTGTGAAGCAATGCAAGCACTCTAGTAAGGGATTAGCCTTCACTACATATCTTCATTTGTTTATGTCACATCACTATAATTCCCATTATACAGGGGTCAGCAAACCAGGTTGTAGTCTTGTGACACTTACATAAGCAAATATCATCTTGATCCTGGCTGCACCATCTTTCCTCTCAAATCACATCATCTTTAGGTTTCAAACCATACTATAAATGGGTGAGAAATATATATTGAAAGCTATCTACAGGATAATATGAGTAATTAGGTGAATATTTTAATGATCAGAATGTAATTGAGCTAAGCACCATCATGCATCATTGGGGGAGCCAGGCTGGCCATGCTATGGTGCTTTTGAACTATTTGGATGAGTATCTCCTTCTACCCCCCAATAGTCATACTGACAAAAGCCCCAACTTTCAGAATTTCCCTATCATCTGGATGAAGGTACTGGTGTGTGTCAAACTGTTGTTTGGTGGCTTTCTTAGTTTTGAGGGCTGGTAGATAGAAGCCAGGCGATGGTTGTGATGTTAGTTAGACCCATATTGGAATATCAATGTCCATGCATACCAATATTTTCTTTACTGATGCAATATCAATTAAGGATATTGTATATACATACCTTTTGTCTTGATAGTTACTTCATTGCCAGTTATAGCAGGCAGTCGCTATAAGTGATATTGGCACTAGGTGTATAAAACACACTATGTGCGGAATTTTTCACACTCCCTCAGATCTCTCATTTGAGACTGAGGTGATACCCTTTTTTATTCCTCCTTGTATGCAAGTTCTGATTGTATTTACAGTCTGCACATTAGGTAAAGGAATAATAACTTAGATCTCTCATTTGAGACTGAGTCCATGCATTAGCTTATTTACTTTAGGTCATGAGCCCAATGTCTTCCGAAGACCTCAGACCCCCCTCACCCTCCTGCCTCTACTTCCTCCTCATCTTCCTCTTCTTCCAATACCTCCTCCTCTGACCAAAAGGCTGTGGCTCCTGATCCTGCAATTGTTGAATGGGACAGGAAGAATGATGTGGCTTTGACTCAGATTACACTTACCATTGATGACACACCACTCGCCCTCATTGACGGTAAACATTTTGCAAAGGAGGCTTGGGTTCAGCTATTCAAATGGTATAACAGTGTTGGTGCCCTAGATGCTGTGAGAGTAATGACACAACTTCGCCATTATCAACTGGACGATTCCAAACCATTGGAACCTCAACTGATCCAGATGTGTGAACTTCATGATTGATTGGCAAGTCTAGGTGATGATTACACTGATGCCAAGTTTGCCATGATAGTGTTGGAGGCACTCCCAGAATCATATGACACACTCAAGCAGATTGCCCTTGTCATATCCGTGCATACCCGATCCCGACCTGACTCCCGGACCTCCTCCTTCACCACCTCCGGAGTCCTACCCTACCGCTGTCCATTCCCATATTCACCTTCGGTCCTGGCACCACACCTCCTTTCACCTCCCATGCCACCTCCACTCCTCTGTCACTCTCCTGTCCTATCTCCGTCCGCTCCGATACCCACTTCGGACCGAACACCACCCCTCTCGCCACCCTCCTACTACTCCTCCTCCCACTCCTCCACTTCCTTCCCACAACACCTCCACCCTCCCATCATCCTCCTACTCTTCTCCCATCCGCTCTGATACTCACCTTCGGACCTGACACCTCTTCTCTCCTCTCTCTTCCCTCTGGCCCTCTTCCATCAACCCCCCACCAAGTTACAACCTTTCGCCGCTGTCCCATACTTCGTACTTGGACACCGCTCGTACCTTTGCTCCGAGCCTCCGTCATAGTTCCTACCTTGGACTTTGACTCCACCTTGGCCTTAGTCCATTGCATTGGTGACCTCATACTATGTAAACACCATTGCCAATATTCCTTGGACTTTCAACCCTGCCTCCATAACCTCCATAAGCTCCATAACCTCTGAGCTCCATGGATCACCTTCGGCACTTTCGCTGCTTGTAATGTATCTCTCGCATTTTCCCCTCATCCCTATTTGGACTGCTGCTTCTTCCCATTCTAGCCAGTTAGTCATCACCCCCACTTCTCCTCATCCTCCTGCCCCTCTGGGCCTCGCCCTCCTTACCTCCTTTCGGACGTACCACAGGTTCTGCCTTATGACCTTTGGTACCACTCCGCTTCTGTCATCCCTTTGTTCCCGTTCGGACGCCTTCATTCCGATTCGGATCCCCTTTGTTTCCTTGTGCTTTTGCCCCCTCCATTATATGTATCGGTGCTTGTACATACTTGTTTTAGGCTTAGTCTAAAATCGACCTGAAATGCCCCCTAGAGACTTCCTGCTCGCCTACTGTAAAATTAAGGACCAAATGGACAAACAGCAATGGCACAGCGCTCCGCTTGAGTCGCTGAGGCCAAGGTCCCTCCTTGCTAAGTCTCCGGTTCCCCTCCGGAATCGTCCGCCCTCGCCCAGTTCTAACAGCCCTTGCAGATCTTGATGATGCATCGACAATAGCCAGTGACAAACTCATAGCCCAAATCCTCAGAGAAGAGAAAAGGAAGAACAAACCTGTTTCATTGACTGCATTGAGTGCCAAAACCGGAAAAGGTGCTGACAAAAGTAATGGTAAATCTGATGGGAAGAAGTCAAAGAAAGAACGCCCATGCTGTACCAACCCAAACTGTCAGAGACCGGATACAGGATGAAGGAGACATCCCTGTGGTGGTGGGCTTTGGCCTCAGCGACTAGACCAGGAGCACTGTGCCTAGTTACACATCCGTGCCCTAATTTACTAACTGGCAAAGAGAACTTAGAAGAGGGAAACTCTAGTCGATTTTATCACTAGGTGTCAGGGCAGACCTGCCCGACCCGGCTCCACCCGCCCTCACCCAGTACCCCGCCCACCTCCACCCCTCACTCTTCAGCATTGTTTCTCACTTCATGTTTTTCCTTTTGTCTTTCTGTTCTTTTGCTCTCTTGCCCTTTCTTCTATCTTTATCCACATGGATGACATTTCCCCTTATCTATGTATTATCGACCCGCCTGTGACATGTGCATGACGCACCCAGCCCCGGACGACCCGGATGGCCTCACGGTGCAACCCAGCATGCGCACGTGCAGCACTCACCCTCAGGATCCCCCGCGGGGACACCTGGATGACTGCAGCTGTATGCGGGGTGATGTGGCAAACCTCATGTGACCCAAGCCGCATGTACATAAAGTACCTGGGGTGGGAACTGAAGAAGTAACCTTCTTCTCACGATTCCCACTTCAGGTAAGTAGCATAGTTTCTCTTTTAATAATGTCAGGGCACACCTGCCTCACCTGGCTCCACTCCACCTGCTACCCCCTTCTCCCCCTCCCTATCTCCTCCTCCCTCCACTTCCCCCTCTTCTTATTTCTTCTCTGTCTCATTCTCTATTCTTTCTATTCCTATTTACATGGACAACTTCCCTTGATTGATGTACTACTAACCCGCCTGCGACCCATGCACGATGCACCCAGCCCCAGATGCTCTGGACGACCCCCGGGTACACCCAGCACACGTGCCTGCAGCGGATCCCTTTGGGATCCCCCATGGGGATACCCGGTGGCTGGGGCTGTGCATGGGGACGACGTGGCAACTCTCATGTGACCTGAGCACCATGTATATAAACATACCTGGGGTGGGAACCAGAGAAGCAGTCTTCTTCTCACCATTCCCACTTCAGGGACATCTGCCTGTGCCGGACCCGTTGCCGCATGCACCCACTTCATACCCCATTGGGCCCTCAGTGCTGGTGATATACCCGGACGCTCTCGACCCCGGACCGGTCCCTGACAAATAACAACTCACAATTCCCACTTCAGTCTGAGTGGCCAGGGATCGTCGTCCTGGATCGGGCCCGTCACTACGCACGCCCACTCTACACCTTGCGACGGCCTCAGCGCTGGGCGTTACACCCGGGCCCCCTCGACCCTGGACATGTCCCTGACAGCAGAAGAAGGTTTTAACCTTATCTCCCCCGCCTCCCCTATCTCCCCAGCCATGGTGTCAGAAGAGCAGTACGACGACCTGCTGGCCCGCTTCCAGGAACTCCAAGCTATTGTGGAGAGCCAAGCCTACAACCACCCCCCACCCATGCCTGCACCAGCACCCGCGCCTGCACCTGTCCCTATGCCCCCACTCGCGCCTAGGCCCAAACCACCAAAGGTCGCTCCCCCCACTCCCTTCTCAGGAGCCAGTGAAGACCTTGACCATTTTAAGGTCGAGTGCGGGATCTACTTCCATGTCCACGCTGCTGAGTTCCCCACCGAGCTGTCCCAGATCCTCTTCATCCTCTCCTACATGAAAGGGGGACCCGCAGGGGCGTGGGTGACACAACGGACGATCACCCTGTTAACAGCCAACTCCCCCACCATTACCATGGACGAGTTCAACACGGAACTCAATGCCATGTTCCAGGACCCTGTCAGGGACCGGTCCGGGGTCGAGAGCGTCCAGGTATATCGCCTGGCGCTGAGGGCCTGGTGGGGTATGAAGTGGGCATGTGTGGCAACGGGTCCGGCACAGGCAGACGTCCCTGAAGTGGGAATGGTGAGAAGAAGACTGCTTCTCTGGTTCCCACCCCAGGTATGTTTATATACATGGTGCTCAGGTCACATGAGAGTTGCCACGTCGTCCCCATGCACAGCCCCAGCCACCCAGGTATCCCCATGGGGGATCCTGAAGGGATCTGCTGCAGGCGCGCGTGCTGGGTGTACCCAGGGGTCGTCCGGAGCATCCGGGGTTGGGTGCATCGTGCGTGGGTCGCGGGCGGGTTAGTAGTACATTGATCAAGGGAAGTCGTCCATGTAAATAGAAATAGAAAGAATAGAGAATGAGACAGAGAAGAAATAAGAAGAGGGGGAAGTGGAGGGAGGAGGAGATAGGGAGGGGGAGAAGGGGGTAGCGGGTGGAGTGGAGCCGGGTGGAGCCGGGTGAGGTGGGTGAGGCGGGTGTGCCCTGACAGACCCAAACCGGGAGGCCAGAGCCTGGCAGAAGTTGGCAGTCATCCGCCAAGGGACTGACTCTGTGGATAAGGTTATCCAGGAGTTCGAGATACTGGGACCCACCTCGAGGCTAGGGGATGTCGGGCTGGTCGACTGATTCGAGCAGGCAATTAACTCCCGGCTCAGGGAGAGCATATACCGCCTCCGCCCCATGCCCACCACCTGGGCCGAGTGGAAACGGGAAGCCACACTTCTGGACAACCAGTGGCAACGTTTCCAAGCCACCCAACCATGCGCACCCCCGCCCAGACCCCCGCTTCCGCCAGCTCGACCTCCACTAACTGCGACCCCATCCCAGATGCGACCCGCACAAACCCCCCTACGACCTGCTCCCGCACCTCCACCCCCCACTCCAGCAGCCTGTCCCGTGTCAGGGACAGGCCCCCAGCTGATGGATCTCGACAGGTCGAGGACTGACCAGAGGCGGTGCTACAACTGTAACACCCCAGGGCATCTCGCACGAGAGTGCCCACACCCCAGGGTCAGCCGAGTACGACATCTCCACCCAGAAGACCTAAGGGTGCTGATGGAAGGGCTGAAGAGACAGTTGACTGAAGGGACGGAGACAGTGGAGGAGGAACCAGAGGCGGAGCCTCAGAGGGATTGTCAGGCAGGCGACCGGTGAGGGATGCATCCCGGCCACCTGTAGAAGATAGCTCATGTAAATACCGCAGCGCGCATAAGCCAACACCAATGCCAAAATTTCATCGAGTCATTGCGAAGAAAAAGAGGAGAAACGCACCCTCCACCCGTGAGAATGAGAAGACCCCAAGGGCAGTAACGCCCGAAGTAGCGGTCTCCCCCCAGCCATTTACGTCCTTTCCAAACAATCCCCTAGGTCTCTCAACCTCACGGTGAAACTGACCGCCCTAACCTCCCTCGCATCAGTGTCTGTATCAGCCCTCCTGGACTCAGGAGCCACCAGGAACTTCGTAAGCCCTGAGTTCATCCGGAAGCACAATCTGGAGACGACCCCCCTTCCCCAGCCCATTCCCATCCATAATGTCGACGGAACCCCGAATGAGAATGGAGCTATAACCGAGGAGCTAGAAGCCCTCCTGACCTTTGGGCGGCACACAGAGCGGGCATGCTTCGCAGTCGCAAATCTCGGGTGGCAATCCCTCATCATAGGACACTCCTGGCTGCTCCACCACAACCCAGAGGTGGACTGGGCACGACAGAAGGTCATCATGTCCCGGTGCCTGTCCTCCTGCAGACAACCGTGAGTACAGGATGACCAGGACCCCACACTGGAGCCTGGGGAAGGGATCTACGCTCCGATCATCCCCCCAAGCTGGGGCCATGACCTAAGAGCCACCACAACCCCCTCGCAGTGGATGGCCCAGGAGGCCCGTGACCCAGAGGCTGAGCCCACGTCGTTCAAGACACTAGTACCAAAGCATTACCAGGACTTCCGGGACGTGTTCTCCAAAGAAGCCTTTGACCAGTTGCCCCCCTGGAAGCCCTGGGACCACGCCATAGACCTGGTACCGGATGCCAAACTGCCCAGGGGAAAAACCTTCCCACTCTCGTGCCCAGAACAGAAAGAGCTGGATGAGTTCCTATGCAAGAACCTGCAGAACGGGCGTATACGGTCGTCCATGTCCCCTATGGGAGCGCCAGTCTTCTTTGTCAAGAAGAAGGACGGGTCACTACGCCTGGTCCAGGACTACAGGAAGCTGAACGAGATCACAGTAAAAACTCGTACCCGCTCCCCCTCATCTCGGACATCCTCGCCCGCCTCCGCAATGCCAAGTACTTCTCAGCCTTGGACCTACACTGGGGGTTCAACAACGTCCGGATCAAGGATGGGGATGAGTGGGGGGCGGCGTTCACGGCCAATCGAGGGCTGTTCGAGCCCATGGTGATGTTCTTCAGCCTGTGCAACTCCCCAGCAACCTTCCAGACCATGATGAACGACATCCTGAGGGATTTCATCGACCGGGAGGTTGTCATCTGTTACATGGATGATATCCTAATCTTCACGGCCACCCTGGAGGAACATCGGAGGGTCGTCTGTGAAGTCCTGGAGACGCTGAGGAGAAGGAGGCTCTTCCTTAAACCAGAGAAGTGTAAGTTCGAGCGAACCTGGATCGAGTACCTCAGCCTCGTTATCTCGGAGGGTAACGTCACAATGGACCCAGTAAAGATCCAGGGAGTCCTCGACTAGCCAACCAAGGTGAAGGAGGTGCAATCCTTCCTAGGATTCGTAAACTTCTATTGCCAGTTCATCAGGGACTTCTCTGAGAAGGCATGCCCCCTTCACCAGCTGACCCGGAAGACCCAAGCCTGGAACTGGGGCCCAAGCAAAGACGATGCCTTCCGCACCCTCAAGGAAGCTGTTACCATGGCCCCTGTCCTCTCTTTCCCCACTGACCACGGCCACTTCAGGCTCGAGTGCGACGCATCCAACTTTGCAACCGTGTCAGAGTACACCCACTTCCGGCCACTTCCAGCCTACTTACCATCATGATCTGATTCCATGATCTATGATCACCCAGATTCCATGATCCATGATCCCTGTACAGCCTTATGATCTGATCCCACTCCAAGATCCATGTTCCATGATCCATGATCCAACACAGCCAGACAAACCTGGATCATTGATTGTTGGTATGTACAGTGCCTCGTAGATTAGCTGTGTGTGTGGGCTACAGTATATTACACCCTGAGTAGCGAGCAGGAAGACCAGCTTTCTTCTCTCATTTCCCCTCGCTGCTCAGGTATGTTGTACATAGTAACATAGTGGCTGGAATACAACTCATTTCCCCTCGCTGCTCAGCTGGAGCCTGTGTCACCTAGCACACCTCGCGGTTCTCCTATTGAGACCGACCCAGACCTTCCTAGTCTTACCTCCACTTCCACTGGATCTCTTGACCTTAGCTCCAAGCAGCTCGGTATCCTGACAAACCGGCACGGTGCTCTCCCAACTTCTGTCATATCCGTGCATACCCGACCCCGACCCGACTTCCGGACCTCCACCCTCTTCACCTCCGGAGTCATACCCTACCGCTGCCGTTCCGATACTCACCTCCGGTCCTGGCAACACACCTCCTTCTACCCCCCATGCCACCTCTGCTCCTCCTTCCCTCTCCTCCCCTATCTCCGTCCGCTCCGATACTCACCTCGGACTGAACACCGCCCCTCTCGCCACTACTCCTCCTCCTCCTACTCCGCTCCTCCTTCACAACACCTCCACCCTCCCGTCACCCTCCTATGCTTCCCCTGTCCGCTCCGATACTCACCTTTGGACCTGACAACTCTCCTTTCCGCCACTCCTTCTCCCTTACCTTATTCTCCTCATGGGGAAGTTGGGGTCGATTGTTATGTTGACTGGAGCTTCGACTTTGCCGAACTCATTGAGTTCGGCGGTCTCGTATAGCATGTGGACACTTCCCTGCAGGGTAGCTTGCCCATAGGGTGCTGAGGTACTCAGCGGCCCGCCGCCTCTGGCAGTGGTCCCCATTTTAGGGTCTGCCGTCGGTTGCCTACCGCTCTCCCTCTTCCCCTCAACATGGGTTTGCCCCTCTGAGGGCGGGCCCTTATGCAACCCGGACAGGGTTGCCTGCCCACGGGGTGGCAGGATAGTCGGTGCCCCACCCCTTGATGCGCTAGTCCCCATGTGGGGTCACGCCTCATGAGGCCCGGAACCGTATCCCCTCCCCCTGACCTGGGAGGCCCCTGTCATGATGGGTTTGGCAGCGAGGTCTGCCAGTGCGCGTGCCTCTCTGAGCTCGTGTTTCAGTAATTCGATCTCCCTTTTTTGGAGATCGACTTCTCTCTCTGTGTCTTTCAGAGAGTCAAAGATGCCCTCAGCATCTCTTCGTGCTCTGTTGTATTCATGCCTCCAGTGGGCGCAATGGTCGCAGGCGTCTTCTGATGCCCTCAAGTTATCAGACCGTGCCCGTTTGGACGGTCTGGACGAGGAGCCACTGTCACTCCCTCGTCTCCCTCCTACGAGGGACTTCATCTCTTTCAGCTGCTGCAGATGCGACCTTGCCCTTGCGGGTGTGTTTAGGCACCATAGGCGCTTCCGAGTCAGATGTTAAGATTTTTGGAGTTGTGGGTTGTGTTGTAAAACACACCTCATGCACTTAAAAAAGTGTGAGGTCTTTGGGTAGCTCAGCACACAAGGCTGTAAGTGATACAAGTTTGTGTATTTTACAGTGGTGTGTAAGCAGTTTCCCGGAGGTTCCCACTTGCCCACGTGACTATATGTATCTAATTTACATGGGGCTCAGGGTTCGGGGCTATTGCCCTGACACCCCATGTGTCCTATATGCTGTGTCAGATGTTGGTCAGATGGGGTGGACCTGAAAATTCACTATGTCATGTTTCTGGTCAGACCCCAGTGCTAAGCGGATTCAACCAAATAAGGAAACCCTTTCGTGAGGCATGGATCTGGTCAACCTTTTCAGGAAAAGAGAATCACCTGATCTCTTTTGATGAGATCCAAACGGCAAGTTTTTTTGGAATCGGCTGTAACTACTGAATGAGTAAGATCACAAGGAGTCTCGCAAAATGGAATAACATACTGGCCAGCACCAAAACCCCAATAGGGGAAAGCTTAGCACTGGGTGGATGTGTAAGAGGGGGGAAACAGGGAGAAATATAAGAAAGAGACAGGAGGAGACAGATAAGGAGGGCCTGCTATGGTTGACATTCAGTCAACACAGTCATGAGAGACTCCATTCTTATAACATAGCCATTTGTGGTCCAGCTTCTTGGTGGGGCATTTGGTTGTATAGTTCTGGGCGCTGAGCCAGACTTGGTTGCCTTCCTGGTACTTGGGGGCTCTCTCACGGCCTCGGTTGTAGTAGCAGGCCATCTTGTCCACTGCATGCTCCAGTGCTGCCTTTGCTTCCTCCTGCATCTTCATCATCCTTGATGAAAAGGCATCAGCAGCTTCCACTTCAGATGTATGGGTGGGTTCTGTCCCCATTCTGGGGTGTTGCCCAGTGTCGAGTTCAAAGGGTGTCTGGTGGGTGGATGAGTGGATGCAGTTGTTGTAAGCAAACTCTGCTAGTGGGAGCCAGTCTGCCCCCACCTTTGGACCTGACACCACCTTCCTCTCCTTCCAACTCTCTTCCACCAACCTCCACCAAGGTATGACCTCCACTTCCATCCTGTACCCCAAACTTGGACACCACTCATACCTCCACTCTGTCAAGAACATGGTGAGGAGGGGCAGTTCCCTGGACCTTTCCCTGGAAGGAGGCCAGAGGTAGAGAATGAGCAGGAAGACTGTGGCCTCAGCAACTCAGAGAGGAGTGCTGTGCCTACATTCAGTAATGCTTAAGAGCTTGGTCCTTAACTTCAGAACAGGGGTGCAAACTCTGGGGGATAGTCTTGTCAATTTTGCACTGAGGTGCCATCAACTACAGTACAGGACTTATATACATAATAGAAGACAAATGGGAACAAAGGGGAAAACCCAAGGGGGACTTACCCACTTGCCGGGTCAGCGAGCTCATGGGAGAATCACCTTATCAAGCATTGTGGAGTGGGTAAGTGAAGGGTGGAATTAGTGACAGCTACTGGAGAGTGGGAAAACCTTTGCGGGGGTGGCAGAGGTCCTAGGAGGTCTGTAGTAATATTGGGTAGATAGGAATATTAATAAATGTTTAAGATGAGGATAAGAGGTACCGGAGAAGGTACTGGAGATCAGAGGTGGAGGTGAACCAGAGGTGAACTGGAGGGTATGTGTGAGGCCCCGGCCCATGTCTATATTCCGCCCACAACATCAGTTGATGTTGTGTTGTGTAATAATTATGTTGCGACGCTAATTTAGCGTCGCAGAAGCTTCTCTATTTATTTGTGCCGAGAATGTATAAGATTGTATATAAACCCTCGGGGTAGCTGTAAAAGGCAGATTAGCCTTTACTTCTACCCCGTCAATATACAGCCAAATCAAGCGTATACTTAGACGGATTACTGAGGCCTGAGGCGAATGGGGGAACGGAACATTACCGTCCCCAAACTAGTAAGATAACCTTTCACTTTTTTACGCTATTATTCTCTTTCCATTCTCGGCACCGCGTTACCGGTGCCGAAACCCCATTTGGCAACGCGCGCGTCGTTGGCCCCTGACAACGCGCGACTTCGATCAAGTTCTCACGCGAACTTGTTGAACAACTCGACACCTCTTCTGGATGTCGTGGAGATACAACACCAGGAGCACGTCCAACGCTCCCGCCAACACGGCCGGCCCCTCCACTAGCCGTAGGGCGGAAGATGACACCACCTCAAGTGATGGTGGCGATCTGGGCCTGCAAGGGCCCAGGGACGCGTCTCAGACGCGTCCCACCTATATGAGAGACGTTGACGAAGTCACAACGTCTGAAGCCCTCGCAGCGGAGACTCTCGCGGCATTCATCCCAATGCGCGCGTCACGTCCTCCATCCCCAACCCACTCCCTCGCGTCTGAAACGGCGCGAGTACTAAGAAATCGCGTCGACCAAGTCGACGACGACATCGCCGACTTGAGAGGCGATGTCTGTAACATGAATACCCAGATCTCTGGGAATAGCGACAACATCGCTCGTCTAGATCGTAACATCATTAAGGTGGAGGAAAGACTTAATGAGAAACTTAACGAAATTCTCCTCGCGCTCTCTCGACGCGACGAGCCAAAGCCACCCGCAGCAACGGTGGATAACCCATCTGCAAACCCTCCAATGAACCCAACAACGGGTGGAAACCCCATCATCGTCTCTGACCAGACGAAAAAAACCGCTGTTGAGGCGCAAGCGCCCCAAGAGGTCCCTGTAGTCCCCGTTAATCAAACGAGTCAACAAATCACTAAACCCGCTGTGGAGGCGCAAGCGCCCCAGGAGGTCCCTGTAGTCCCCGTTAATCCAACGGGTCAACCAATCAGTGGGGTCCCCATACCTGGAGGGATCCCCACTGTCTCTGCCGTCGTCACAGAGGCGACAAGTTCACGCGCGTCTGTCGAGGTACAAGAATCTGACGGACGTTTTGTTCCTATCTTTAGTGGAACTAAGCCGCCTACCCCGTCGATGGCGCCAGTAACCACTGACGCCAAAGGAAAGGGTAGGGAGATCGACCCAGGACAACTGGCTGGATCATCGATTACAGGGGAGAGTGGAACTTCTCCATTCCATTTTAGGCCAGGCTTCGTGCCTGCGCCGTTCATTCTGTCGTCCCAACCCACGAACAGTGGGGTGAAGATACCAAGCGTTGACGCTACTCAAACGCGTAATTTCCCTCCCGACCACGGGAGAAAGAAAGCAGTGCCGATGAAGGCCACTGTGGAGACGATACAAGAGGAAGACGGTGACGCGGAAGCCACCAGTGTTCCGTACGATTACTACGCACGAAAAAAACGCCCGATCTACGTCCAGGATCGTGTAGATGACATTGGCGGACAGCCCGCCAAGGTCAGACCTATCTTCGCTAAGCGTAGTCTCAGCGAATCTACTTTTGACTTTAACGCCCGTCTGGATGCAGACGCAGCATTCGTATACAACGTGGGTCGTGGGGCAAACGGTGAAGACCCTGAAAGACTGTCCCACAGCACAGCACTCAGACGAGTGCTGGATAACTACCACCGATTCTCACAACCGCCTGCGGCTCCAGAAGGGGGCAAGAGGCGTGTAGACCAAGTTAGGTCTAACTCCGGAAGAAGGCCCCGCCGTCCGAGTGGCGATGGTGATGACGAGGATGGTGGCGAGGGTGGCTCGTCCTGGCCCAACCCACCACTTCCTGACCTATTTGGCACCGAAGCAAAACGGGAGCCTTCATCCAACTTTCCAAACCGCTCATCTGTACGACCCGGTTTGTTTGATTCAACCATGCGTTCATACGCAGCACCGGCGGCACGAGTAGTGCCTGATCCATCTGAGTTCATGACTCAGCTTCTTGAATCTGCACGCCGAAGTGTGGAGGTCCGAATCCTGCAGCCACTGCCTGCAGATGTACGCCCAGAACTGCTCAAGAAGATGCAGGGACTGACTCCGACCATCAAATGGTCTGGAGAGAATAACTCGAAGATATTCCACAACTGGCTGCACTCCTGGCTAGCCTATATGTCGTCGTGTGGGTGGAAGGGTGAAGCTTACAACGAGTTTCACGTCCACACTTTGACAACCGCCGTTGAAGGCGAGGCACAAGACCTCCTGATGCACTATATACGCATTGGAGTGCAGAACGGGGTAACCCCCCCATTCTGGGATCTACTAGAGATCCTTATCTGCACCTTCATCAAGAAGTCTGCAGCAGTAGCATCCACGAAAGCGTTCAAAACGCTTTCATACGATTCCGCGAAGGGAATCAAACACTTCTATAACCAGCTGTATCGTGCAGCTGGGGAGAAGATCACGCCTCCTGACCAGGCAACGTTCAATGAACGTTTCCTGAACGCCATCCCTGGCGAAATGCGTCAGGAGATGGTTATGCACCACGACATTTCCGTGGACTACACAACGAAAGACGAGTTGTGGACCGCCGTGCTCCGCTTGGACCACGCATACGATTCAATTAAGGCGATCTCTGCGTATCGTAACGACTCGCAAGCGCCAGCCGCATCAAAAACGACGCAAAAACAAGCCAACGCCGCAGCAGCACCCAAAAAAGCTGCTGATTCTTCCTCCGCCAAGAAAGTGTACAAAAACACATTCGGGGGAAACACGTCAGCTCTGAAGAGCGGACAACGCTCAACCTTCCGTGCGAGCTATTCGCCGGCTCCAAAAACAGAGAAATCGACGTTGTCTACAGCGACGAAATCGACGCCATCCTTGGACAAGGATGGGAAACCGTGTTGTTTTAAATGCGGGAAAATAGGCTATCAACGTGATTGCCCAAATCACGACAAGCCCAAACCGCGCATGTACAACATAGCGGTCGAGTCTGATGAACGAGACCTACAGGACTCGGAGCCTGTAGAAGAACCGGAAGGTGTTGAAGATCCTGCAGAGGTGCAGGACTATATGGCCGACGATGAGGCGTTCGACGATAAACTTGTGGACGACCCATACGATCCCAACCTCCTCACTGAGGCGGAGGAGGAGTACGTAGAAGTGGACGCCGACATGTTCGTCGGTGCTATGACGTTCGTGGATCCCACGGACGAAAACTTCTCCATTAAATTAGCGTCTGCTCGGCAAGCAGACAAACTGCCATCTGATGAGCAGATAGTAGCTGAGCTTGTCGACGACGCAGTAAAGACCTACAAGAGGGACGGTGTTATACCGGTCCCCAAATCTTCATCGGGGAAACCGTCAACGCAAAGTGTGACGAGTTCTTCAGTGCCTAACAAGCTTCTGAAGAAAATCCCGCCAATATTCGACGCGAAGTTTAGAATCTCGCGAGAGGCGGGTAAATACCCTGAAAACCGCAGCGCCGACTTAAGGCGGACGCTCACCGGCGAGGTTAACATCGCCGGGGTAAACGCCTTTGTCCTATTTGATAGTGGTGCTGAAACAGATGCCCTATCTCCAGATTTTGTCCGAGCAGTTCACATTCCACTGCTCGAGTTGCCAAACCCCTTGGTTCTCCAGATGGGGACCAAAAACAGTTGTTCGTGCATAATGTACGGCACGAATACCCCCGTAACCATTCACGGGGTTACGTCTACTCACTATTTTGACGTCGTCAACATTGACCGCTACGACGCCATTCTCGGAGCTCCGTGGCTGAATGCCAACGGAGCGTGCCTCAATTTCGAAACTCACACCGTCCACATAAAGACGGGCGACATCAAAACGTTTGATGTCCTGACGGAACGGGGTAAAACCTCAGTGGGGGCTGCTGCACGCGGTCGCCCCAAACTTCCCCGTGCACCGAGATCCGAACTGTCATCTAAACAGATGGCATGACGCAGTACGGTGAAGGCTGGAAACCCTTTGCCACGCATCCTTGCCATCTCCGCTCAAAAAGACGCGGATACCTCCCAGTGGCCCAATCACTGGCCAAGCCCGAGGTCGAAAGATCTCAGGCTTCCCGACTGTTCCCATTTGGAAGGTCTGCCAATGACAGACCCTGAATTCGTGCCACTCAGGAATTGGTGGCGTGAACGTTTCAAAGACGTCATGGCGCCAGCCCCTGAAGTCCTACCTCCGTTCAGGGAGGTTAACCACCGGATCAACTTGATTGATCCGAATAAAAAATATATAGAAAGAAGGGCTACGTGCCCTCAGGCTCTCGAACCGCAGCTTCGAGAAAAGATCGCTCGTTATGAGCGAGCCCAATGGTGGGAACGCAAGGCGGTCGCAACGGCGGCTCCACTTCTTTGTCTTGCAAAGAAGGACGGTTCTTTACGGACTGTAATCGATGCGAGAAATCGCAACGCGAACTCCATTCTCGATGTCACGCCCATGCCTGACATGCGTTTCATCATGGATAGTATGGCTCGGGTAACTTATCGATCAAAGATCGATATGACAGACGCGTACGAACAGATTCGTATCGAACTGGACTGCGTACAATACATGGGGATGAGTACCCTGTACGGTACTTTCATATCGAACGTGCTGCAACAAGGGGACTGTAACGGCCCTTCCACGTTCCAGCGCGTTTTGACTTGGATCCTAAGGGACCAAATCGGTCGAGCCATCCACGTATGGTTCGACGACATCTTCACTGGAACTACGTCAGTGAAGCAACACAACGAGAAATTCTTGTGGATATATACTCGTCTAAGGGACGAGAAGCTCTATGTAAGCCCAAGAAAATTTGAGCCATTCGCCCCTGTACTCGACATACTGGGGTGTAAAGTGGACTCAAACGGAATCCACGCAGATTCCGACAAACTAGAGAAAATAAGGAACTGGCGAACGCCAGAGAACCACACCGAGGTTCTGCGATTCCTAGGGCTCATTGAGTACCTAGCGAAATTCCTACCCAACGTCAGTGCATACACTGGACCGTTGCAATCCATATGCACCAGCCATATGCCGTTCCGCTGGAGCGCCCTACACGAAAAATGTTTCGCGCAGATCAAAATAATCGCGTGCAAGACGCCGATTCTAAAGCCCATAATCTGGGATATACCGGATTCAGAAGACCAAAACAAGTACCGTGTCTGGGTGATCACCGACGCCTGCCCCGCTGGCGTCGGGGCCGTGCTCGCACAGGGTGCAGAATGGCAAACCTCTAACCCTGCTGCATTTATGTCGAAGAAGTTCACCCCGACTCAACGGGCGTATTTCGCCTATGAGCTAGAAGCTCTAGGCGTTCTGGAAGCGCTCACCAAATGGCTGGACGAGCTGACTGGTGGGCGGAAATTCACTGTGGTCACTGACCACAAGGCGCTTACTTACTTCAAAGAGAAGAATCACACTGCGCCACGTCACATTCGTTGGCAGAATTTCTTTCACGGTTTCAATTGTGACATCGTGTATGTACAAGGCCACACAAACAAAGTGGCTGACGCCCTGTCGCGATACTACGAGTCCTCGTCAGACGAGGATGTCCACTACGACGATTACGTATCCGCAGATATACAAATTGATAAAGAGGGCGACGATCTGCCCTTGGCGCGTGCTGAGGAAGCACAGGAATTATTACACCTGCACAGGTTGAGACTGCAGTGCATACGGCTGGGTGCGTCCCACTCTATCGGAAACGCTCAGGAGCCACGAGATCTCGAGGCATCCGTGCTCGATCCCCCTGATGATCGTCAAGGGGGGAGGGAGCTTTCCCTCGAAGATGTACTGCCGCCATTGGCAGAGCTACGTCCTCATGTAGAGGACAAAGCTTTCATCGCAAGTGTGAAAGACGGCTACTCCAAACACAATGCTTGGAGAGGGATCCTGGCAAAACCTGGGGATTTCCCTAGGTTCTCGATCGTCGATGGCCTAATTTTCCGTCTGAATGATTCAGGCGAGCCACGACTTGTCCTCCCTGAATCTATTCATAAAGGGGAGAGGATAACGGGCATCGCGATCGAGCACGCACACCGCATCCTTGGTCACCTCGGCGCCAAGAAGACGCTCGAGTACATACGCAAACACTACTGGTGGTCTTCGATGTCAAAAGACATCGAGAAATTCTGCACGTCCTGCGGGACGTGCCAGACGACCAAGAAAAGCAAACTCAGATATCCGGGACTGCTTCACCAGCTCCCGGTCCCTGAGAAACCTTGGGAGTCAATCGCCATGGATTTCGTCGGACCATTCCCGACGAGCCTGAGTTATAACTACCTCTGGGTAGTTCTGTGCCGACTAACGTGCCAGGTTCACCTAGTGCCTGTGACGACCCAGGTCAAGACTATTGAACTGGCGCATCTGTTCCTGCAACATGTCGTGCGCTTGCACGGCATGCCAACATCCATCGTGTCAGACCGTGACACGAAGTTTACGTCTCAATTTTGGACTGAGTTACACCGACTCATGGGTGTTAAACTCAAGTTAACTACCACATTCCATCCTCAAGGGGATGGCCAAGCAGAACGAGCGATCCAGACGGTGGTCCAGATCCTTCGGTCATTCGTCCGACCCGATCAGCGAGATTGGGCCGTGCATATACCCATGGTAGAATTCGCATTGAACTCAAGTGCGAACAAATCAACGGGATTCGCCCCGTTTGAGTTGGTATACGGATACCTCCCACAAATGACCGTGTCTCTGCCGTCATCCGAATTGCCGGGGGTGAAATCCTTTGCCCAGCGGGCCCTGGACAACATCCAGGCCGCTCACGACGCTATTATTAAGAGTCGTGTAGAACAGGCTATCCAGGCGAACCGACATCGGCGCCCTGATTCCCCAAAACTGAAGAAAGGGGACTACGCATATCTTTCAACGAAAGATCTGAACCTCCCCAAGGGGAGGGCGCATAAGTTGTTGCCAACTTATATTGGCCCCTACGAAATACTGGAGGTATTTGAGGACTCATCAAACTACGTCCTCAGACTTCCCCCAGTGTTGACGCAAAGAAATATCTTTGCGAAGTTCCACGTCTCATGGCTCGCACCTCATGAGCCGAATGATTCTGTGCTGTTCCCTGGGCGCGCCGTAGAAGTGTTTTACGACTTTGGCGACGACCCAGAACGGGAATACCAGGTTAAGGAAATCGTCGACCATCGATGGGACGACGATAAGTCTTTATGGTTCCGTGTCCGATGGGGACTTGGTGACCTTACTTGGGAACCCTTGGCCAACGTAAACGATCTAATTGCGTTGGATGACTACCTAACAGTACAAGGGGTAGAGAACGTCGAGGAACTGAACCGTCAACGACGGGATCAGACGCCGGACAATAGATCCAGCGGACCATCACGACCACGGCGTGAACGTCGCCTACCGGTCCGATACCAGCGGATATCAATGCCTTATCACGGCCAACTATGGCGTTGAAGCCATGAGTTGCCTAAACTGGCAAGTCCGGGAATATCTGAATAATATCGGATAAATGCGACGAAAGCGGGATCAAATCCTGCTTCCTACCATCAAATTTGAAATCGCTCAAATGAACGCGACTGAATCCCCCCTTGCTGATTCCTCCCTCGACCTTTCCCCCATCAAAGAGGCCCTCGTAGACTCCAGTCCAAACTCCCCACCTGTAAGTCCCACCACGGATGCTGCCATGTCGTCAATGGACGACAACTCCACAGTCGCTCAGACTGTCACCCCTGGAACGCCCAGCACGGGCGTTTTAACCCCAAAACAGGACCATTTGGTCCTGCCCACTCGCGTAAGCGCGAGTGAGAAATACCCCCACCTGCCGCGTTCCACGCAGACAGGGCTCGATCAACTCGAAATGATTACAGAAGTCGTGTGGGCCCGTATCGAGAAGAAACTCGAGAAACGCAAAGAGACTACGTTCGAAGACGAACGTAGGAGTGATGAGCTCGATGAGCTCAGGAACAAGTATGAGATGCTGCAGAACGAGGCCGACGACCTGCGTTCTGAAAACGACCGTCTTCATCGATGGGTCGAATCCCTCCGAAAGGCCAACGACGAACTCAACGAGGATGTCTTTAGAGTCGCGCGCACGGCGAGGGGACGCCCTGCGTCTCCCAAACCCGCCCCGATCACATCTTCTGCTCCCTCGTCGTCACGGCCCACTGTTCCCCAAACCATCGTTATCCCCGGGGTTGGCCCGGTGGATCCTGCGTCGGCCAAGTCTGCGCCGTCGAAAAAAACCACCTCTTCCAAGAGATGGGCTCCCACGTCCGACGATGACGAGATGGAAGGCGAATGGGTCGTCGACCCTGATGCCCCGTTCGAAGAATTCGTCGCGAACCGTCCACCCGGCTACCATTACTACGAGTACTACGACGCCAAACTCACTGAAGTGCATGGCGAACCCCTACCCCCACCGACATATTGTCGATCGGTGGCCCTTCCTACCCGCTTCTACGACATCGACCATGTCAATAGAATCGAATTCCCAGATGCGGCTGCGCTCGTCCGTGACAAAGAACCTAAGTGGTTCGAGTTGGTTCGTAACTACATACACACCGAAGAGGGTGTGAGGTTCTATGCTACAATGTACCATCTTGCCTGGTCGTTCAAGACGGGCAAGCCCTCGCAAGAGGACGTCGACACCTGTACCGATTGGTACAGGGTGGCTACGAACAACCGCACCTCACGAATGCGTATGTCGCGCGACGACATTGAGACGGAGGCGAAAAGACTTCCCGACCAGTACCCCCCGGCTCGTATTGCACGGATGTACATCCTCGCGTGTCGATGGATAAAACCAATGACTGACGACGCTCGTGAGCGTCGTAAAATTCAACGCCAGGAACGAGCACTTATGTACTCGAACCCTCCCCCAACGTCGTACTCAAACCCGCCTATGATGTACGCGAGCCCACACCCTGTGGCGTATTCAAACGCCCCACCTCCGCCGCAATACCCCCCTCCGACGTATGCACACTCGTCGGTGTACGAATCCACCCACGCACCACCAGTGCGAGGGCGTGCTCCCTCTTCTCATGGACGTGGCCATCCCGCGCACCATGTCCATTATTCGCACCGTCGTCAAGACGAGGATTCATCCATGAACGACGCTGATGTTGAGACTCGTCACTACGACGACAACTATCTGAGTGACGATGTCGCCATCGACGCGGCTAGGTCCACGACGACTCGTAGGACTACGTCGAATCACCCATCCGGCTCTGGCCCGTCCGGGTCAGCGCCGCGTAAACGAATGAGGAACTGACCCCCCCTCATCCATACCTTCGTCAACGACAACGCCGTCGTTGATTACCCATTTTCGTCAACGACAAGGCCGTCGTTGATCAATAATCTCTTACCTTCGTCAACGACAATGCTGTCGTTGATTGTCTATTCTGTACCCTTCGTCCTTCGTCAACGCAATCGTCGTTGATTATTCATTTTCTCGTTGGCGACAACTCTGCCGTCGACGACCTACACTGTCAACATCGTCACGGTGGACGATGGTATTTAATAAACTCACAACGACGAGAAAGTCGTTCCATCGTCGACAACACTGTCGTCGAGATCTGGGTGCATATGTTCCAGGAGAAACTCTAAGTGGGCTTCGCCTACAAAATACTATTATAGCCTCCTGCAATGAGTGTGCCCCCGTTTGCATACATTCTTCGTATGTAGAACGTAAAAAAAATTTAAAAAAAAAAAAAAAAAAAAAAATTTGATTTCTTTAAAAATGCTTGCTTTCCCCTTGTGTATATATGCTAGTACCCTGTCTGCGATCTAGTATCGCAAGGGAGGAGGATGTGAGGCCCCGGCCCATGTCTATATTCCGCCCACAACATCAGTTGATGTTGTGTTGTGTAATAATTATGTCGCGACGCTAATTTAGCGTCGCGGAAGCTTCTCTATTTATTTGTGCCGAGAATGTATAAGATTGTATATAAACCCTCGGGGTAGCTGTAAAAGGCAGATTAGCCTTTACTTCTACCCCGTCAATATACAGCCAAATCAAGCGTATACTTAGATGGATTACTGAGGCCTGAGGCGAACGGGGGAATGGAACATTACCGTCCCCAAACTAGTAAGATAACCTTTCAGTATGGTGGAGGTGTGGGGGGAGTATGGACTGGAGGTAGACCGGAGTTGTGGCAGAGTAGAGCGGAGGTGAGGCAGAGTTGTTGTGGATATGACACACTCCAAGATCCCATCATGTCCCCAACCTTGGACTTTGACTCCACCTCAGCTTAAGTCCATTGCATTGGTGACCTCATTTCATGTAAACGCCATTGCCAATATTCCTTGGACTTCCAACCCTGCCTCCATAAGCTCCATTACCTCCAAGCTTTGCAGACCTACCTCGGCACCTTCACTGTCTGTAGTGTATACTTCACACTTTTCCCTCATCCTTATTTGGACTACTGCTTCTTTCCATTTAGCCAGTTAGTCATCCACCTGTCAGGGCACACCACACCACACCATGCCGCTCCCCTCTCCTCCTCCTCTCCTCCTTTCTTTCTCTCCTTCCTCTTCTTCTTCTCTATCCTTATATGGACAACCCCCCCCCCCCCTTTGTCCCACATCTGTAACAGCTGTAAATGTCTTGGTTACCACCTATATGGGTCATCCCTACCCAAGACTCTAGCCATGGGTCATCAAGTTCATGCTCAATCAGGTATGTGCATATGTCTCCTGTCACGACTCATGTTGTTTGCCCAGGCTCAAGGTTCTCATCTGTCTCACTCCATGGTGAGGAATTGGCCAACTCTATGGATGGACTCGTACACAAGTCAGGCCCACCAACATCGTCACCAGTATGCTCTCATGAGTGCCAAGTAGCTGCCGACCCCACCATGTGTTGTTTGACCTTCAAATGACTACCTTCCCCGTTACCGGTACACTTGTATGAGCACCAAATACCCATTGACATGATCATTGGCCATTGTCAGGGCATACACCCTGACTAGCCCAGACCCGGACCCGGATCCGGACCCACTACACTTCCCACACATACTTCCCACACTGCATGATCTGGCCCCGGATCCTGCCCTCATGTGACTTCCAGGTATCCCTGGAAGTTTTCCTGATATGGTGGCCACTGTGGGAAGATGAGAAGTTAGCTTCCTTCTCATCTCCTTACCCACAGTAGGTTGTGCCCTGGATAGGGCTGGTTACACATAGGGCTGTGGACCATAGGGGAGGGTCATGGGGACCCAGGAGTCGTCCCCTGACAGCCATTTGCCCAACAAACAATTGAATACCCTGTTGCTGGTACACCCGTCTGGGTGCCAAGTAACCTTCAACCCAACATTAAGAAGCTCCCTCAAGGAGCTGTCATTCCCTTCGCTACCGGTACACTCCCTTGAGCACCAAGTACCTGTTAGCTCCCAACTCTCGACTGGTCCAGCTTGGGATATTCCCTTTACTTGTGATCCTATACATCCATGCATGGTACACTCACATAATGAGTGTGTCATATCCTGGATCTTCCACCTCCCTCTGCTCTATCCATACATGACTCCTATGACCTCCACCAGCCCTCCCAATCTCTCTCTGCTGCCTCCAGTCGATGCCAACGACCCTAGGACTACCTCCTCTTTTGACTCTCTCCCACTCTGCCACCCACCTATGTCCACAGCACCTCTGGACCTCTACCATCATACCTCCACCCCCTTGGACCCCCTGTTCAAAGGAGATGGGCTTGCTCATTGTTGATGAATCCCAACTTGTCATTCCATCCCCCTCCTTACCTCCGGTCTCCTCACCTCTGGTACCTCCTCATTCCTGTCTTACCTCTGGTCTCGATAATCTTATTGTTTTATCATTTGATATTTTCTACAACCCCAATCTTCCAGACTACAACTTCTGGGCTCCAGACCTTTCCAGATGCCTCTTCTCTGTAGTTCCCTGCTTGTTCATAGACGCTTCCAGACCTTGCCATTCAGTTGGCTTTTATTTCTCTCACTCCACAAAACTTCAGATGTAATTCGGGCTTTTCGCCTATTCCTATTTGTCTTGTGGACTTCTTCTATTTACTTCCCCTTCCCCTTGGTAACCTTTGTTTACCTTTGGATCCAACTGTTTTCCGCTATATGTACACGTGTACCCCTCTAGTAAATAGTCCCCCAGTTATAATATAAACAGTCTTCAGCCCTCCAATAACCTCTTCCAGGACATCTATCGCATCCCACTCATCTGTCGCTCCTAAGAACCGAGTAACAGGCGCTCCCAGAGATGCCTTGGTATAACACCCAACGAACTGCATGACAAATGATTGACCCTCGCTAACGCCTCCTCTGTTAGGTAGTGAGGGGGGGGCCTCTGGCCCCCCTCTGCTGGTGGCCTCGGTTCCTCCGTCGCCAGCTCCCCTGACAAATGGGGACAACGAGAACAAACCAGGCACAGTGCTCCATTCCAAGTCGCTGAAGCCGAGTCCCTTCAACACCCCATCACCCTCAGAGCTCTGACCCACTGTTGGACGATGTAACGGGTCTATCGCCTAGACTCGAGACAGAGAGAAGGGGGAGGGTGGTAGTGTGCACGGGTGTGGTTCGTTGGGCCGGGTTTTGGTCCGTGGGTGCTACTGGGTCTGCAAAAACCTCAAACAAACACTCACCCACGTCTCTCTTGGACGTCAAGGCTGAGTAGTATGATGAGAGGGGTCTTAGACGTTATCAACTAGCTCAATGGGGGCGTTAGGGTCGTGGATGGCGTCTTTGCCACTTGGATGCAACTTCTGCTTGTCCCTTCACGGGTCTATTCAATACTAACTTGTTATGTACAAGCTGTTATCTAGTTTTTATATGTTTGAAATGAAATGAATGGACTGGGGGAATGTAAACGGGCCGTTAGGCAACCGTAAATGATGAATATCCAATTGGGAACAAAGAAACAATAAAAGAAATATGAATGAATGGGGGATATATCATAACGGGTCCGAAATGGGAAATGTAAAAGTTAACTCCGCAACGCTTCGCCACAGCGCCCGCCTATCCTCCCGTCAGCAACCTCCTCGTCTCCAGCTTTCCAACGAGCCCCTATTCGTCCCATTTGGTGCAGTAGTTGTTGAGATGTGGCCATTGACAGGTACTGTCAAGACCACGTGAGACTCTACTCCGTGCTGAACCATCCGGGCATGGGATTACCATTCTGGGAAATGCTCCGGGGGTGAAGAAGGAAGGCAGAGCATCACTATCGGGTGGAAAAACGGCTGGGTTGTATGTGTAGGTATGGAGATCTGGGGAGGGGGTGAAATTGGCGGCGTGGTTTGGCGTGGGAATTTTGCTTGGGGTTGTCGGGAATGATGGGGAAAATAGGGAAAAATAAGGAATGAGTTTGTGGAGTGTTGGATAGTGTTAGAATAAACATCGGGAGCGTCAGAGGGTATGTGGTATATGTTGGTGGCCAAATTCCACAGAATCCGACTTTTTGCGGTACACGGAGTTGTCCCCACAACAACGACCCGGAACACTGAGCTCCATCCGACAGCATCGCCTGGATAGTGATCGACCTATCCCCTCCAAGGAAAGATGTTCGTGACAGAGTGCCAAGTACCCATCATAGCAGACTCCCTGTCACCACGAGATTCCAGCTTTCTGTCAGAAGCTCTATGGTCACCAGCAAAAGTTCAGTACACAACTGAACCACCCTATGTACATGAGGCTGACAAACCCAAGTCATTGTTGCCAATGGAGTGGAGCTAATGGAGTTACAGGTTAGCTGATTGAAAATATTACCAACAAGTCAGGTTACAGGGTTTAACAGGGTGATGGCTATAACCCAGAAGTGGAAAGGAGGGGTCATGTCATATCCATACCAACTCCACCCAACCTCTGACCTACTCTGCCACCATTCCGGTTCACTTCCAGTTCGTCCTCTCCCTCACCTCCACCATATCCTCTGGTTGTCAGGGGACGACTCCTGGGTCCCCATGACCTCCCCTATGGTCCACAGCCCTGTGGTGTAACCAGCCCTATCCAGGGCACAACCTACTGTGGGTAAGAAGATGAGAAGGAAGCTAACTTCTCATCTTCCCACAGTGGCCACAGTATCAGGCAAACTTCCGGGGATACCTGGAAGTCACATGAGGGGGTGGGAACTGGGCCTGGAACATGTGGCACGTGGAGTGTGCATGGATGCGGGAGGTGCAGCAGGCAGATGCGGGTCCGGATGCAGGCTAGTCAGGGTGTGTGCCCTGACACTGGTATACTTCCGGTCCACCTCCACCTCTGATCTCCGGTACCTTCTCGCTGCTCAGCTGGAGTCCTCAGCATGGACCGCATCCTCAGGGTCTCCCATTGAAGTGAACCTCCATCCTTCTAGCAACAACTCTGTTGACACCTCCGAGATCCTTGATTTGGATTCAGAGCAGCTCGGTGCCCTGACATCAGAAGAAAACTTCAACCTATCTCCTGAGTCCGCATTAAACATCACTATGTCTACTCAGGAACAAATCCAACAACTCACCCAGTTGGTCCAAGCGCTGCTCACTGCCCAGGCTACCCAAGCGGGCCAAGCGCCTCCCACTCCGAGACCTCCTAAAGTTGCCACTCTGTCACCATTCAATGGCGACAAGGAAAAACTAGACGACTTCTTAGCCCAATGTCACCTGTACCTGTCCCTACACCATACTGAATATCCCGATGACCAACAACAGATCTTATTCGTCCTATCGCACATGAAAGAAGGGACAGCAGCCCCTTGGGCCTCTCAGAAGATCAACACTTACCTCTCCCCCAACGCTGCCATTCCTACACTCGAGAACTTCCTGCAAGGGCTAAAGGACATGTTCGCCCATCCGAATCGTGCAGCGACGGTGATGCAGAAATTGTCAGATGCTAGGCAAGGGACCAGTCCGGTGGAAGCGGTTATTCAGCTCTTCGAGCTCTACAGGCCACCATCGGGGCTGGGAGAGGCTGGGTTGGTTGACAAATTCCAAAGAGCAATCACTCACCGCCTTCGAGAGTCCATCTACAGGTCCCACCCATTCCCAACAACCTGGGAGGACTGGAAGCAGCGTGCGTTACTGCTGGAAAACCAGCACAGGAGGTTCGATCACCTCCAAGCACAGACATGCCAAGGACGAACCTTTGGGAACTTCTCTCATCAGACACGCGGCCAGTTTCAACGAAACAACACCACAATCACTCACCAGAATGCGATGCGCTCACCCAACACCCAGACGCCAAACCTGTCTTCCTCATCGACTAGCCCTCAACCCATGGAACTCGACTGAGCCCAACAACCTCATCGAAATCCATGAAGTGGCCTTTGCTACAACTGTGGACAACCGGGCCATATCGCATGCAACTGCCCCTCAGCGGGCACACAAAGGATCCACATGGCTGACGAACCCGTGGTGGTAAGAGAACCAGAAAGCCCATGACACCTGTCCTTATCCCCAGAGGACCTTTGTGCGATAACCCAGCTGATCAAGGACCAGCTCATCGAAAATGGTAGTGCTGCAGAAGAGAGGGAACCTCATGAAGAGGGTTTTTAAGATGCCAGTCGGTGAAAGCTGCGCCCCAACTGGGAGACTTGCCCATTAATGCCTCAAGAGTGTGTAAATATCCGTATATGAAGGTTGAAATCGATCCTGTGAACGAGGCAAGGGCAAGAAAGATTACTAAAGTCGCACAAAGAAAGAAGAATGCGAGAATCAAAGGAACGCACACACAAAAGGCGAATGACAAAGTCCCTCGTTCGATGAACATACTAGTCTCGCTTAAATCCACCACCTCGCTCACCACTGTGTCCACATCCGCATTACTTGACCCAGGGGCTACCGGAATGTTCATCAGTGGGGAGTTTTTCCATAAACATCAGCTGCCAATGACCCCTTTACCATCATCTATCCCTGTCCGCAATGTTGACGGTACCCAGAACGAGAACGGCCCCATTACAGAAGAGGTCGACGTTACCCTCAGTTTCAGGGATCACTCAGAACGCTGCAAACTTGCTGTTGCCAACCTCGGACAGCAGACGGTCATCATCGGCTACCCATGGCTCCTTCTTCACAATCCCGAGGTAGACTGGAGTCGACAGAAGGTGACCATGATGCAGTGCCCACCCGAGTGTGGGAGGGCAGTGCCTGTGGAGCCAGAACTGGTAGAACCTGGAGACGAAGTCTTCGCGGTCCATGTGATGTTGGGACAGGATGCATGGGAGATCCGAGCCACCACCACCCATTCCCAACAACTTGCAGAGGAAGCTTGGCAGGGTAAAGGGCACCCATCAGAGAAGATGGTCCCTGAAACCTACCGTCTTTATGAAGATGTGTTCTCCAAGGAGGCATTTAGCATGTTGCCTCTGCGGAAACCGTGGGATCATGCAATAGATCTCCTGCCTGGGGCTGATATCCCATGGTCACGCACTTTCCCTTTGTCTCGAAATGAACAAAAGGAGCTGGATGAGTTTTTGTGGGAAAATCTCGCTAATGGCCGCATCAGGCCGTCTAAGTCCCCAATGGGGGCCCCCGTGTTTTTTGTCAAAAAGAAAGACAGATCCCTCTGACTTGTTCAAGACTACCAAAAGCTGAGCAAGATCACAGTGAAGAACTCATACCCTCTCCCACTTGTATCGGATGTGCTCAACCATCTTTGCAGTTCGAGGTACTTCTCTGTCCTGGACCTCAGATGGGTTTCAACAATGCCTGGATCAAGGAAGGGCATGAGTCGAAAGCTGCTTTCTGCACCAACCAGGGACTGTTCGAACCCCTTGTCATGTACTTTGGTCTTTGTAACTCCCCCGCAACCTTTCAGACGATGATGAATGATATTCTTCGAGAGTTTATCGACAGAGGTGTTGCCATCTGTTACATGGATGACATCCTGCTCTTCACGTTGACTCTCGAAGAACATTGCCAGGTTGTCCTGGAGGTGCTAGCCACCCTGCAGAGACACAAACTCTTTCTTAAACCAGAAAAGTGCAAGTTTGAGCAAACTCAGATAGAGTACCTAGGGCTGGTGATATCGGAGAACCAGGTAGAGATGGACCCAGTGAAAATCAAAGGCGTCATGGACTGGCCCATCCCAAAGCGAGTGAAAGAGGTACAATCCTTCCTTGGGTTTGTGAACTTCTACCGGAAGTTCATCCGTGACTTCTCTGAGATTGCAAGGCCCCTGAAAGCACTGACGCGAAAGTCTAAGCCCTGGAGGTGGGGTAGAGAGGAACAAGAAGGGTTTGATGCCTTGAAGAAGGCGGTTACCTCAGCTCCGGTCCTCGCTTTCCCATCAGACCATGGGCATTTTCGTCTTGAATGTGATGCCTCTAATTTTGCAATGGGAGCCATTCTCTCTCAACTCCAGGAAGACCAACAATACCACCCAGTGGGGTTCATGTCCCGGAGTCTCAATGATGTTGAACGAAACTACCAGATCCATGACAAGGAGATGCTCGTGATAATCCGTGCCCTGGAGGAGTGGAGACATTTCCTGGAAGGAGCAGCAGAGCCTTTTGAGGTCTTCACAGACCATTGAAACCTCTCCTACTTTCGGTTGGCACAGAAGCTCAACAGGCACCAAGCTCGCTGGTCTCTATATCCTTCTCGCTTCGACTTCACACTCACACACAGACCAGGGAGACTCATGCGAAAAGCGGATGCCCTCTCGTGACAAGCAGACCACCCACAAGGAGAAGAGGACAGCTCCGAGGTCACACTGCTACGCCCAGACCTTTTCCACATCCGAGCTGCAGCAGCTGTCTCTCTCCCAGCAGAAGAGGAGGGATTCCTGCAGTGGATCAGAAGGTGCAAAAGGATCGAGGGCTCCATCGCAAGCATAACCCGTGAGTTAGAATCTGGACCTGAGGTGCCTCTAGGGTGGGAGCTACATGAAGGGCTTATGCTCTATCAAGGAAGGGTCTATGTCCCCCAGGACCCCCTTCTCCACCATGACATAGTCCATGCTCATCATGACACTCCAATAGCTGGACACCCTCCGAGGTTAGTGGAGAAGGAGCAGAGGTAGACCGGAGGGATCGGAGGGACCGGAAGTCGTTGGCTGGGGATGGATATGACAAACAGAGCGAGTCAACCAAGAGATTGAAACCTATCTTCGGGTCTTTGTGAACCACAGACAAGATGACTGGGCAGACTGGTTACCCATTGCAGAGTTCAGTTACAACAACCACGTCCACTCAGCCACCCGTCACACACCATTTGAACTTGACACAGGTCGACACCCACACATGGGGACAGAACCCCCTAAAACCACAATGGTGGAAGCAGCTGGGGACTTTGCATCACGAATGGTACGGATGCAGGATGAGGCAAAAGCAGCTCTCACACAGGCAGCAGAAGAGTTGTCGAAATACTATGACAGGAAGCAGGATGAAGCGCCTGAGTACCGTGAGGGAGAGAGTGGCTCAGTGCACATAACCACTCAACCAATCGGCCAACTAAGAAACTGGACCACAAATGGCTGGGCCCTTTCAAGATCCTCAAGGTAGTTTCACGGGCTGCACTGAAACTCCAACTCCCCAAAGGATATCGAATGCACCCTGTTGTATCAGTCTCAGATGTTCGCAAGTACCAGCCAAATGAGATAGCAGAGCGCTCCACACATCCAGAACCAGGCCCCACCATCATTGATGGAGGTGAAGAGTACGAAGTAGAGAAAATCCTCGACTCCAAACACATATGGGGCCGACTTCATTACCTTGTCCAGTGGAAGGGCTACCCAAGTTCCGAGAACAGCTGGGTACCTGATCGTGATATCCAGAATGCCCCAGACCTCATCACAGAATTCCACCAACTGCACCTCTCTGCCCCACAGGTAACCTCAGCCACTCTGAGGCGTAGTGGCATAAGGGGGGGTGATGTCAGAGTATGGCTACTTACTCACCACTGATGACACTATAGAGCACCTGACCTATCCTGATCACCATCCCCAGACCGGCATAGCCTGATCACACCCCCGAACTAGTACTGCATTTCTTTCTGTGAAGCGGCCCCGCATAGCCGGGTGTGCCAACCTTATCATTCTCTGAGTAGTGTCATATCCGTGCATACCCGATCCCGACCCGACTTCCGGACCTCCTCCTTCCCCACCTCCGGAGTCTTACCCTACTGCTGTCCGCTCCGATACTCACCTCGGACCAAACACCGCCCCTCTCACCACCCTCCTACTACTCCTCCTCCTACTCCTCCACTCCTCCCTCACAACACCTCCACCCTTCCGTCATCCTCCTACGCTTCTCCCGTCTGCTCCGACACTCACCTTCAGACCTGACAACTCTCCTTTCCGCTACTCCTTCCCTCTTCCCTTTCTCCTCTCTCTCCCCTCTGGTACTCTTCCACCGACCTCCCGCCAAGTTACGACCTTCCACCGCTGTCCCGTACTTCGTACTTGGGCACCGCTCGTACCTTGCTCCAAGCCTCCGTCATAGTCCCTACCTCAGACTTTGACTCCACCTCAGTCTTAGTCCATTGCATTGGTGACCTCATACTATGTAAACACCATTGCCAATATTCCTCGGACTTTCAACCCCGCCTCCGTAACCTCCATAACCTCCATAACCTCCGAGCTCCACGGATCATCTTCGGCACTTTCACCGCTTGTAATGTATCTCTCGCATTTTCCCCTCATCCCTATTTGGACTGCTGCTTCTTCCCATTCTAGCCAGTTAGTCATCATCCCCACTTCCCATCATCCTCCTGCCCCTCTGGGCCTCGCCCGCCCTACCTCCTTTCGGACATATCACAGGTTCTGCCTTATGACCTTCGGTACCGCTCCGCTTCTGTCTACCCTTTGTTCCCGTTCGGACGTCTTTGTTCCGATTCGGATCCCCTTTGTTCCCTTGTGCTTTTGCCCCCTCCATTATATATATCGGTGCTTGTACATACTCGTTTTGGGCTCAGTCCAAAATTGACCTGAAATTGACCTGAAATGCCCCCTAGAGACTTCCTGCTCACCTACTGTGAAATTAAGGACCAAATGGACAAACAGCAACGGCACAGTGCTCTGCTTGAGTCACTGAGTCCAAGGTCCTTCCACGCTAAGTCTCCGATTCCACTCCGGAGTTGTCTGAATCCCTGTGCATCATCATCTCTAACAAGTAGCGAGTGAGGAAGGTAGTTCACTTCCCCCTCGCTGCTCAGGTATGTTGTGCATAATATACATAATGTAATACAATCCACTTCCCCCTCGCTGCTCAGCTGGAGTCCTCAGCACAGACCGCATCCTCAGGGTCTCCCATTGAAGTGGACCTCCATCCTTCTAGCAACAACTCTGTCGACACCTCTGAGATCCTTGATTTGGATTCAGAGCAGCTCGGTGCCCTGACAGGCTAGCTGTGTGTCAGTGCAATAGCCCCAAACCCCAAGCCACATGTAATTAGATATATATAGTCACGTGGGTAAGCGGGAACCTCCAGAAAACTGCTTACACACTACCGTAAAATACACACACTTGTATCACTTACAGCCCTGTGTGCTGAGCTACCCAGAGACCTCACACTTTTTTAAGTGTATGAGGTGTGTTTTACAACACAACCCAAAACAACTATCCAATCTTAACATCTGACTTGGTAGCGCCTATGGCGCCTAAACACGCCCGCAAGCGCAAGGTTGCATCTGCAGCGATGCTAAAAAGAAACAAGCAGTTTATTAAGAAACTGCAATCTCCCATCATGGGAAACAACTTCATCAGTAGTCCACACAGCACTCATCAGAACAATGGTGGAGGTCCATAGGAGGTGCAGAAGTGGAGAGGGTACATGGGGTGGAAGAGAGTCAGGGTAGGAAGAAGACTTAGGCTTGTAGGCATTGACCAGAAAGAGCAGAGGTGGCTAAGGGGGTTGGTGGTTGTAATGTGAGTCATCTAAGAGCAGGATGGAGGGTCCAGGATATGACAAATGCAGTAAAATCATGCATGCTACCAGGTGGACCAAGGACATAGTCAATGAGATTGGGTAATGTCACTAGCTGGGAAAGGTAATAAGTAGGAAAGTCAATACAGAAATTATTGTCATACCATTAAGCTCAGTGAGTAATTTGATTTGCAATCAAAAAATTGCTCTCCAAAATGGCCTGGCTTTGATGCAAGGGGTATGAGTGTCCCATCAACCTTGCAAAATCCAGGGTGCCAGGCACCACATGAAATGCTCTCAACCCAGTCTGATGCTTTGTGCTTCTCATCCAAATTGGCCCATTGGATTACTGCGCAGCTGGACATGCCAGGCATCCCCACTTGTACTTCTCTTCTCTAACACTTGGGATCACCTGCAGAGCCACCCACGATAGCCCAGCTCTGTCTGGGGCTGACATGGCACCCTCATGTGACCCATTCCCACTTGTATATAAACCGAGCCGAAGCAGAACTGAAGAAGTAGCCTTCTTCTCATTACTGCTTCAGGCAAGTATCTTAGTTTAGTTTAGTTTAGCCTTTCATTCTAATAACAATCATTACTGCTTCAGCCTAAGAAGCCAGACAGGGATGCAAGCCCGAGTGAGGGCTACCCACCATACACTCCTGTTACTCCACTGTGTTAGAACCGGGCAGACACAGACGACTCCAGAGTGGAATCGGAGACTTAGCGTGGAGGGACCTTGGCCTCAGCGACTCAAGCGGAGTGCTGTGCCATTGCTCTTTGTCCATTTGGTCCTTAATTTCACAGTAGGTGAGCAGGAAGTCTCTAGGGGGCATTTCAGGTCGATTTCGGACTGAACCAAAACGAGTATGTACAAGCGCCGATATATATAATGGAGGGGGCAAAAGCACAAGGAAACAAAGGGAAACCAAATCGGAATGAAGACGTCCGAACGGGAACAAAGGGTAAACAGAAGCGGAGCGGTACCGAAGGTCACAAGGCAGGACCTGTGATACGTCCGAAAGGAGGTAGGGAGGGCGAGGCCCAGAGGGGCAGGAGGATAAGGAGAAGTGGGGATGATGACTAACTGGCTAGAATGGGAAGAAGCAGTAGTCCAAATAGGGATGAGGGGAAAACGTGAGAGATACATTACAAGCGGCGAAAGTGCCGAAGGCGATCTGCGAAGCTCGGAGGTTGCGGAGCTTACGGAGCTTACGGAGGTGGGGTTGAAAGTCCGAGGGATATTGGCAATGGTGTTTACATAGTATGAGGTCACCAATGCAATGGACTAAGACCGAGGTGGAGTCAAAGTCCGAGGTAGGGACTATGACGGAGGCTCGGAGCAAAGGTACAAGCGGTGTCCGAGTACGAAGTATGGGACAGTGGTGGAAGGTCGTAACTTGGCGGGAGGCCGGCGGAGGAGTACCAGAGGGAGGAGAGAGGAGAAAGGTAAGGGAGAAAGAGTGGCGGAAAGGAGAGTTGTCAGGTCCGAAGGTGAGTATCGGAGCGGACGGGGGAAGCATAGGAGGGTGACGGGAGGTGGAGGTGCTGTGAAGGAGGAGCGGAGTAGGAGGAGGAGAAGTAGTAGGAGGGTGGTGAGAGGGGCGGTGTTCGGTCCGAGGTGAGTATCGGAGCGGACGGAGATAAGGGAGGAGAGGGAAGGAGGAGTAGAGGTGGCATGGGGGGTACAAAGGTGAGTATTGGAACGGCAGCGGTAGGGTATGACTCCGGAGGTGAAGAGGGTGGAGGTCCGGAAGTCGGGTCGGGGTTGGGTATGCACAGATATGACACACTGCCACCTGGGCTGCTAGCACTGGGGGCTATGCCACTACCCCTACCTCTCCTGCACCATCCCTGACACATATCCCTGGCCACAATCTGTCCTGGTTATGGACAATGCCTCAATTCATAGGTCCAAGGCACTTGCAGAAATGTGTGATGAGCAGTGCATATGGTCTTGTTAAACATGTGGGTGGTGTTAGTAGACCTGTCCCTGGAAAGTGTCATATCCATTGCAAGCAAGCTAGGAATCTAACCACCTAAATGCGAGAAAATTTGTGGGGAGGAAGTCTACTGTGTCCTAAGACTGTCCTGGGTTTGGTCTGGGCACTAACAAGCACAAAATCACAAAAACTCTTTAAGAATCATGTACCCCTAGTCCATCTTGGACAATTGTCAGGAGGAATCTTTTCTTAGTTGGGGCTCTCAGTGCTACAGTTTTTTTGTAGTCAAAAGGGAGTTCCTTTCTCTCATTCCTACATGTACAGGACTTATAAACATATGGAACAATAATAAAGTGGAAAAACAAATGAGAAGAAAATATTAAACAAAGATTGTTGTCAAAGAAACCACATGAATAGTTATGTATGGCCGATAAGTCCAATGGCTGATGCAGAAGTTCAATAAAAAGAAAATAGGAGAGATAAGTGAGCCAAGTGAGCCATATCCCCTAATAATTGCCATCCTCCACCAATTTCCTTCATCACACCACACTCATCTGTCTCCTCCTACCCGTAGCAACCCTTCCCGACCTCTCCATTCGATTCCCCTGGTCCGTAGGTTTCTGTCAATACCAAATTTGTCCCAAATGGTTGAGATTTGACCAAGTGGTGGGTTGCAAAATTAGCCCATGCAGGTTAAACATCCCAGAAAGTGTCCGCAAAATTTCCTAGGTCAATTTAATCTATGTTCACATGTTTTGTGATTTTTCTGAAAATTTCCAGGCACTCCAGAGTGCATTTTGATAGTTTGTTTACTTTGGAATGGCTTGTGATTTCCATTTTGGGCCACAAACCAGTTTTGCGATCTCCTGAAGTATGGATCTCAGCTCCACTGCATGGGACTTTCGGCACCACCACCCTCACATGTCTTTTGACATTGTGCGGAACCTTGCAGTAAAATAAGAAATCGTCACCACCATTTCTCCACAATGGCTGGGTCGATCTGGATGAAACTTGGGGAACCCATATTTATTGTTTTTCTCTATTTTTTGAGCCCTTGCACGTCTCTTGGCAACCAGTAGTGCCAAGTGTAGTTTTTGGGCTGGATCAATTCAGTACTAGCACCTTATGTGGAATTGTATTCCATAGAAAATGAAATAAAATGCGTTAATGCTCCATGAGCGTTGGCAGTTGGTCCTTGCATGCAGGGAGCCCATAAGGAATGTGTAGTGGAAGATATTCTGGTAGTGAGGGGTATAGTAGGTTATCCTGCCTACACTGTACATACCTGATCCTGATTCAACTCCTGGACCCTTTCCACCACCTCTGGAGTTTTACCCCTCTTCCTGTCCACTCTGATCCCCACCTTCAGATCTGACCTCACCTTCTGTCTCCCCTGCCTAATTACAACCCCCCATTTCCATCCCATACCCCACACTCAGACACCAATTGTGAGATCCCATCTTGGTCCTGACCTTGGACTTTGACATCACCCCAGCTTAAGTCCATTGCATTGTGTCAGGGGACGTCTCATGGGTCCCCATGCCCCCCCCCCATGGCCCACAATCCTAAGGACAAACAGCCCTGTCCAGGGCACACTGCTGCTGTGGGTAAGAAGGTAAATAGATAAAAGGCAAGTAGTGTACAACTTGCCTGCTGTGGGTAAGAAGGTGAGAAGGAAGCTAACTCCCCACCTTCCCACAGTGGCCCAATATAATCGAAAACTTCTGGAGATATCCAGAAGTCACATGAGGCCTGGGGCATCCGGCTGCATGGAGCGTCCGGCACAGGGCACGTGGGGGGTGCAATGGCTGGGTGTGCATGCAGATGCGGGTGTGAGTGCAGGTGTGAGTGCAGGTGTGGGCTAGGTCAGGGTGTATGCCCTGACACATTGGTGACCTCATTTCACATAAACACCATTGCCAATATTCCTTGGACTTTCAACCCCGCCTCTGTAAGCTCCGCTACCTGTGAGCACTTCATGTTTCTCCCTCACCCTTATAATTTGGACTACTGCTTCTTTTTATTTAGCCAGTTAGTCATCCACCCCACTCCCCTCACCCTCCTGCCCCTCTGGGCCTTTGCCCTCCTTACCTCCTTTCAGATGCACCATAGAGTCTAACCCTTGACCCTTGGTGTAGTTCCTAATCCACTACTCCCTTTGTCTCCATTCAGACACCTTTGTTCCATTTTGGACCCCCTTTGTTCTTTGCACTCCTGTCTCTCCTTTATATATAGATGATGTACATACTTGTTTGTACCTCAGTCAGTAATTGACTAGAAATCCTCTTGAGACTCCCCCATCGCTTGATCCAAAATTAGGGACCCCCAGGACAACCAGCAATGGCACAGTGCTTCACCTGAGTCACTGAGGCTGAGGTCCTGTCAGGGTAATAGCCCCAAACCCTGAGTCTGATGTAACAACAGTGTACATAGAGTCACGTGGCTAAGTGGCAACTTCCGGTTACCACTTAACACCATCATAAATTACACACCAACTGTCATGACCCGACATATCCATCACTTCCATCAACGTGTCCTAGTGCCACTTGGCCCATCCCACCCACTATCATCATCATCCATCCACCCATCTGTCCACCCGTCACCCTCATCTGCACTTCCTCCCCCATGTGCATACCTTCCAACCTAGGTTGCCTGCTTCATTGTTGTCCACTCGCCAGCCAGACGGCTTGCTAGACGGCCAGATGGTCTTTTCTCTTTTGTCCGCTTGCAGACTATTGTTCCTCCTTTTGTTCCTTGCTTGCCTTTTGTTGACCAAGTTTGCCGATTAGTTACTTGTGTTCATAACTTGTGTAGGTTACACCGGATGTACCTCAGTTGGTATATCGACTTGGATTCCCCCTCTAGACTCCTCTCCTCATTGTAAGGCTTCTGCCTGAAATTGGGACACCAACATAAGAACAAAGTGCAGTGCTCCACCCAAGTCACTGAAGCTAAAGTCCCACCCCTCCGACCTTATGAGCCCAGACGACTTCGTGCACCTCGCGGGTCACCCGGATATGCGTCTGACATGTTCCTGACAATTGTAACACTTACTGTCATATCCATCTACAGCCATTGTCCTCCACTACCTCCAATCCTTCCAGACTACCTCTGCTCCTTCATGTCATATCCATGCATACCCGACCCTGACCCGACTTCCGGACCTCCACCCTCTTCACCTCCAGAGTCATACCCTACCGCTGCCCATTCCGATACTCACCTTCGGTCCTGGAAACACACCTCCTTCTACCCCCCATGCCACCTCTACTCCTCCTTCCCTCTCCTCCCCTATTTCCATCTGCTCCGATACTCACCTCGGACCGAACACCGCCCCTCTCGCCACCCTCCTACTACTCCTCCTCCTCCTACTCCACTCCTCCTTCACAACACCTCCACCCTCCCATCACCCTCCTACACTTCCCCGTCCGCTCCGATACTCACCTTCAGACCTGACAACTCTCCTTTCCGCCACTCCTTCTCCCTTACCTTTCTCCTCTCTCCTCCCTCTGGTACTCTTCTGCCAACCTCCCACCAAGTTACGACCTTCCACCGCTGTCCCGTACTTCTACTCGGGCACTGCTCATACCTTTGCTCCGAGCCTCCATCATAGTCCCTACCTCGGACTTTGACTCCACCTCAGTCTTAGTCCATTGCATTGGTGACCTCATACTACGTAAACACCATTGCCAATATTCCTCGGACTTTCAACCCTGCCCCCATAACCTCCATAAGCTCCGCAACCTCCGAGCTTTGCAGATCGCCTGTAATGTATCTCTCACATTTTCCCCTCATCCCTATTTGGACTACTGCTTCTTCCCATTCTAGCCAGTTAGTCATCATCCCCACTTCTCCTCATCCTCCTGCCCCTCTGGGCCTCGCCCTCCCTACCTCCTTTTGGACATATCACAGGTCCTACCTTATGACCTTCGGTACCGCTCTGCTTCTTCTACCCTTTGTCCCCGTTCGGACATCTTCGCTCCGATTCGGTTCCCCTTTGTTTCCTTGTGCTTTTGCCCCTCCATTATATATATCGGCGCTTGTACATACTCGTTTTGGCTCAGTCCGAAATCGACCTGAAATGCCCCCTAGAGACTTCCTGCTCGCCTACTGTGAAATTAAGGACCAAATGGACAAACAGCAATGGCACAGCACTCCCCTTGAGTCACTGAGGCCAAGGTCCCTCCACGCTAAGTCTCCAATTCCACTCCGGAGTCGTCTGTATCTGCCCACTTGTAACACTTCAATTCAATATATTACCTACACCTCCCTAAGTACAGAACCCAGAAGGCCTCTGGACAGCTGACATCCACTAGCGCACTCCTGCCCCCACTGGGCAATTCACTTGCTTGCCCTGCAAGCCTACCTTCAGGCCTATCCCTCCTTTCCGTTTCTGGGTTATAGCCTGCCATTCCGCTAACCCCATAACCCAACTCATTGGTAATATTCAGTTGGCTAACGTTTAACTCTGTTAGCTCTGCTCCACTCATATAAAATAGAAAATACCTTGTACATAACAAGTTCGTACTGAATAGACCTGTGAAGGAGTAAAAAGTAGTTATGTACATCCAAGTGGCAAAGATGCCATCTGAAGGAATTGCATGTTGCCTTCCCAGACTTACTCTGTGATATCCAAATGATATAAACCAGGTGACTGGACAAATGACATAAAATGGACAAGCCTGGTATCAAACCCAGGACCTCTAGCGTGCATCCATACACTACTCACCCGTTATGCCAGGGAGGTTACTCCATCCCATATTCCAACACCATCCATGACCCCAATGCCCCCCCTGAGCTTGTTGCTAACGTCTAAGATCCCTCTCATAACCCTCGGCCTTGACACCCAAGAGAGATGTAGGTGAGTGTTTAGTTGAGGCTCTAGCAGACCCAGTAGTGCCCCAGGACCAAAACCTGGATCTCCCAACCACATATGCAATCACTACCACCCTCCCCCTTTTCTCTGTCTTGAGTCTTGGCAATAGACCCGTTACAGTGTGAGAACTGCATGAACAATACATGCAAATTAAGTGTGGCACTGATGGGCAGAACCCATCTATTTCGGAATTGGACAGGTTGTTAGAACTGGGCAAGAGCAGACGATTCCAGAGTGGAACCGGAGACTTAGCAAGGAGGGACCTTGGCCTCAGTGACTCAAGGGGAGTGCTGTGCCATTGCTGTTTGTCCATTTGGTCCTTAATTTCAGACATAGCAAGGAGGAAGTCTCTAGGGGGCATTTCTAGTCGATTTTAGACTGGGGGTCAATCGAGTATGTACAAGTGCCTACATATACATAATAGAGAGACAAAAGCATGAGGAAACAAAGGTGGTCTGAAGTGGAGCATCCAAATGGAGACAAAGGGAATTATGGAAGTGGAGTGGTACTGAGGGTCATGGGTTAGACTCTATGGCACGGAGGTAAGGAGGGCGAAGCCCAGAAGGGCAGGAGGATGAGGTGAAGTGGGGTTGATGACAAACTGGCTAAATGTAAAGAAGCAGTAGTCCAAATAAGGATGAGGGAGAAGTGCGGAATGTATACTACAAGCGGCAAAGGTGCCAAGAACAGTCCATGAAGCTTGGGGTAGTGGAGCTTATGGAGGTGGGGTTGGAAGTCCGAGGGGTATTGGCAATGGTGTTTATGTGGAATGAGGTCACCAATGCAATGGACTTAAGCTGAGGTGGAGTCAAAGTCCAAGGTCAGGATCATGATGCAAAGGTATGAGTGGTGTCCGAGTATGGGGTATGGGATGGCAGTGTCAGGTCATAACTTGGTGGAAGAGGGATGGAAGGAGAGGAGGGAGGAGAGGAAGGAGGAGAGGGAGGTGGTGTCAGGTCTGAAGGTGGATATTGGAGCAGACAGGGATAGAGTAGGACTCCAGAGGTGGTGAAGAGGTGGGTCTGGGAGTCGAATCAGGATCAGGTTTGTATGGATATGACAGATCAGGCCTCACTGAGGCTCTAGTGATTTAAATGACATTCTGAATCATCTGTTCAGCTTGTCCATTGCCTTCCAGGTGGTCAGCCTAAGTTTTGCTCCTAGGAGTCTATGAAGTTCTTTCCAGAACTTGAAGGTGAATTTAGTGTCACAATCTGACACTACCAATTTAGGAAGTCATACGTGAGTTCAAGTGCATTGACTGTTGTTTTTTCTTTTTTTTTTGGTGGAACCCCAGTAGCTTTCAGGATACATCACTGTATTTAGGGCTTGTGTTGGGAAGAGGATAGGTTTGGTCTGGAGTTGCCACTGTGCAGAAATGCTATTACGCACATGAGTGTGGGACTCCTGGCCCTGGTCACAGGGGGTCCAGTATACCCACTAAAACCCCACTGCTATTCAGCCAGTTGTCTGGGAGCATCTCTTCATCTTGCAGGTTACCACTCCATGTGTGTAGCACAAGTTTTGTCAGAAGCACCTTGCAGTCATATCTCTTTCAGCATGTTGATGCTACATCCTGCTGGAGTTTTATTAAGGCTGGCCTTGAATGCAATGGTGACTTCTCTTAGTGTGGTATGTGGCTGATCAGGGTTCATCACTCTGTGGCATCTGGCTTTCCATACCTGCCACATGCACTCAAGTATTATGATTCTGAATAGTCTCATCACCCCTTTCATTGATCAAGCACTTGCACACCAAGGGTATGTAGCCCAATCAATATATAGACCAAATTTAGGGATGTACATAAATGCAGTTAATCTGAAATTACTTAGGGAAAATGAGGGGAAAATTGAAGGGGGGGGATGGGGGGAATGAGGGGGAAAATGAAGGGGAAAATGAGGGAGGAAATGGGGGGTAATTGAGGGGGAAATGAGGGGGAAATTAAGGGGGGAATGAGGGGGAAATTGAAGGGGGGATGGGGGAGAAATTGTGGAGGGAATTGGAGGGAGAAATTGAGGGGGGGATGAAGGGAAATGAGGGGGAACTGGGGTGTTTCTAAAAACTTGAAAAAAGTCAGGGAAAATTAAGGAAAATTCAGAAAATGGGGGACTTTCTACAAATGGAGAATGTCCAAAAAATCAGGGGAAATTAGGGGGAAAATCAGGATAAGTTCGGGAGAAATATTTCAGGAAATTAGGAATAATTGGAAAAAAAATTAAATCACTTTTTTGATAATTCAATGTGCATTGGAAAGTGCCAAAGTGGGGCAATGTAGCAATGTATGTTTCAGTGTTAGCAAAGTCTCCCACCATGTTTTGGTGAGCCAAATAACCATGGCTTTTTGACCATGGGAAATTTGGTGTCAAAGGCTTGGATGATATCTGAAGAATACATCAGCTTTTTGTTTGCTTTATTTGGTGGTATTTTTAATTTACTTCATTTGGAACACTTTTTTTAAAACTGATTGATACCCTACATAACATGCATGGTTACATTGCCACACTTTGGTGCTTTCCAATTCACATAGAATCATCAAAATTGGTTGAGTTTTGAGCAAGAAATGAGATGAAAGATAAAGTGCAAATTTTTGAATTTCAGAGTTTTCCTCATATTTTGTAAATAGCAATAAACAAATAAGGTGCTGATTTTAGTAAACACAAAAGGTAGATGAGCTCATAGAGCCTTCAGAGCAATGACAATGGCCATTTTACACACACATATATCCATATTATCTTTGCACTACTGGTGCCAAAATAACTAAGCAGATTTCATGGAGATATGAAGACCATCCATTATTTAAAAACAAAAAGCTCTATGAGCTCTATGAGCTCAGTGTCATAGAGCTCATAGAGCTTTTCAAGTAATGATGCTGGCCATTTAATATGCATTTCCAAAAATGTATATACGTATTATCTTTGCACTTCTGCATCCTTAGGAGAACAAAATCATTCAAACATTTAATTTTCTCCACCCAATGTGTACAGGGTGCACAGCAAAAAGACTCACAGAGCTCTGTGAGCTCTGAGAGCTCCCTAAGTTTGTGTCAGGAACGTGTCAGACGCGTATCCAGGTGACCCGTGAGGCGTGTAAAGTTGTCCAGGCTCGTAAGGTCGGAGGGGTGGGACTTCAGCTTCAGCGACTCAGGTGGAGCACTGCACTTCGTTCTTACATTGTTGTCCCAATTTCAGACAGGAGCCTTACAATGAGACTAGAGGGGGAATCCAAGTCGTTATACAAACTGAGGTACATCCAGTGTAACCTACACACGTTATAAACACAAGTGACTAAATAAGGAGTGACAGATCAAGTGCAATATTAATGAATGAAGAAAGAGACAAATAGTTAATATCAGAAAACTTGGTCAACAAAAGGCAAGCAAGAACAATGAGTGACAAAGGAGGAACAATAGTCTGCAAGCGGACAAAAGAGAAAAGGCCATCTGGCTGTCTAGCAAGCTGTCTGGCTGGCAGGTGGACAACAATGAAGCAGGCGACCTAGGTTGGAAGGTACGCACATGGGGGAGGAAGTGCAGATGAGGGTGACAGGTGGACGGATGGAGGGATGGATGATGATGATAGCGGGCAGGATGGGCCAAGTGGCACTAGGACGCGTTGACAGAAGTGACAGATATGTCGGGTCGTGACAGTTTGCTGATGCACTAGAAATCAAACTAAGGGGAACTCTGCCCCTGAACTATATCTTGGGTCTCTTTTAATTCATTTTCACCACTCTGGGCACTGGAAATGTCTGCTAGAACTTCATGTCTGTTGGGGAGCACCTGTTAGAATGGGCAGATTCGGACGACTCCGGAGTGGAATCGGAGACTTAGCATGGAAGGACCTCGGCCTCAGTGACTCGGGTGGAGCGCTGTGCCATTGCTGGTTGTCCTGGGGGTCCCTAATTTCGGATCTAGCAGAGGGAAAGTCTCTTGGGGGCATTTCAGGTCGATTTCGGACTGAGGTTACAAGTTACTAGGTACATTATAAGGAAGGGTCCGGAATCAAAAGGAACAAGGGTAGGACGAAAGGAGACAAAGGGAGATGGAAAGAGGAACAACACCGAGGGTCAAGGGTTTGACTCAATGGTGTTTCTCAAAGGAGGAATGAAGGGCCAAGGCCCATGAAGGGATTGACTATACAGGATCAGGGTTACAGGTTGGTATGATGGGAGTGACCATAGCCTAAAGCCAAGTGTGGCTGCCACCTGTACTGAAAAGGTGTCACATGAGCAAGGCAACTTTGTCACCTAGCCCATGTGTCAGAGACCAGGTTGAGACGAAGGAGAGTCTCCGTGGCGGAGGGCTTCAGCCTCAGCGACTTATGCCAGGAGCACTGTGCCAAGTAACACGTCCGTGCCCTAACTTACTAACTGGCAACCAGAACTACAGGGGGTAAACTCTAGTCAATTTTATTACTGAAGTGTAACCTATGTACAAGTTGGACATATATATAGTTACAGCGAAGATGGGTCCACAAATGGCGGAGCCGAGCAGAGCGGAGCTAACGGGGTTAAACATTAGCCGACTGAATATTACCGACGAGTCGGGTTACGGGGTTAACGGAAAGACAGGCGATAACCCAGAAACGGAAAGGAGGGATAGGCCCGAAGCTGGACTCTGCAGGGCAGGCAAGTGTATTTCTGTCACAGCCGTGCATTCCGGCCCGTTAGCCGCCCGTCCCGATGCCGCCCGAGCCCGTTACCGCTATGCGAGTGTGAGCGCGAGCCCCGACCTCAGCCCTATCCTCCCTGAGGACCCCCTGCTCACTTCCCCGCTTGCCCCTAGGCTCCCCTACACTTGGCCGACTCCCCCACAGCCACACTGACCTCCCTGCCCCGAGTCCGCCTCTGGTACCGACCTAGCGTGACTCCACGACATCGCCTACTCCGCTACGATACCATCGCCGCTATCGTGGCCCTACACCCCTTCGTTTATTTATCTGTTATTGTTTGTTTTGACCCTCGGTCATTGCCGGCCGCTGTGCGGCCAACCCCGCTCTTTGTTCCTATCTGCTTCCGGACCCTTCGGCCTTCGGCCCGGGTCCGCTTCTATTCATTCTATCTTCATATATATATCCTGTATACTACTTTATAGTACCTCAGCTCTAATATCGACTTGACCACGACCCCAAGCCCTGACCCCAACAAGGCAGCCCCAGTAAGTTCGAAATGAGGGCCAAGAGACAACTAGGGGGCACAGCACTCCCTTTAGAGTTGCTGAGGCCAAATGCCCTACCCTCGGGCCTTGTCTGAGGCATCGCGGCCATCGCGGCCCTTAGCGGTCCGCATCGGCGACCTTCGGTGCCCGACCCCGGATCAGTATCTAACAATTTCCCAGCGGAGGTGGGAGTGCGCTAGCGGACATTGGAGCTGTCCAGAAGTCCTCGGGGCTCTGTACTTAGGGAGGCATAGGTAATAAATTGAAAGGAGGGGGTGGTGACCATCGAGGGGTACTGAGGGGATTGTGGAATATGGGGGCTCCGAGGTTAGTGGAGAAGGAGCAGAGGTAGACCGGAGGGATCGGAGGGACCGGAAGTCGTTGGCCGGGGATGGATATGACAGTATCCCCTTCTTAGGCCTGAACCCTTGAAGGCCCAGAATTAGTAAGATGAGGGGAGCTGTACTTACAGAAAAGAGAAAATGAGAAGATGAGAACGGAAGTGAGGAGTGGAGGGAAAGGAGAAATGGGAGAGGAGTCGGGGTTCCTAAGGAGCTTCAGGTCCAGGCTTATCTGGGTACCGAGAGTGGAATGCTTCGACGAGGTCAGAGGCGTGATCGAGTTTGCTGGCAAGGAGCCATTGTGTCTCCTCATCGGTCCCTTCATAGCCTAGCCACTTGACCAAGTAGAGCAACTTGTTGCATCTACGTTGGTCGATCTTGGAGTCGAGGATCTCCTCGATCTCGAACTCCATCTCGCCTTCGATTTCTACAGGAGGCGGAGGTGGCTGGTGGCAGTTCGGAATGATGTTCGAGATGGAGGGTTCGATCTGCAAAACATGGAATACCGGGTGAATGGCTCTCATGTTTTCCGGCAGGCGGAGAGTGAGGGAGTGAGTTCCAACACGGGCAATGATCACGAATGGGCCGAGGTTTTTCTCAGAGAGCTTTTTGGAAGGTCGGGTGGAGTGGAAATACTTGGCCTTCACATAGACCGAGGTTCCTACTTCGAAAGCTGGGGCAGGACTCCGACAGGAGTCTGCCAGGCCCTGATAACGGATCTGAGCGAGATGCATTTCCTCGCAAAGGAAGTGATGGAGGGAGTCGAGATCTACGGAGTACTCCTGGGCACGTACTGATGTCAGGTCTCGCTCCAGGTGAACGGTGATGTTCGGATGGTAGCCTTTGTTGGCGAAGAATGGGGAGACGCCTGTGGTGGCATTCAGAGCGTTGTTGTATGCAAACTCTGCAAGAGGCAGGAGTTCAGACCAATTGTCCTGCTGGTAGTTACTGTAGATGCGCAGGTACTGCTCGAGCATCTGGTTCATCCGTTCGGTCTGACCGTCTCCTTCCGGATGATAACCAGAGGTGAAGTGGAGGCGGATGTCAAGGGCCTTACCAAGTGAACAGAAAAAATGAGAGACAAACTCCGGACCCCTGTCAGAGGTGACATGGGATGGAACTCCATGCTTGGAGAACACATGGAGGAGGAAGAGCTTGGCCAGTTCCAGAGAGGTGATGGTGTCATGGGTAGGGATGAAAATGCACTGTTTGGACAGGCGGTCCACGATGACCAAGATGGAAGTGAATCCAGAAGAGGAGGGTAGCTGTTTGATGAAATCCATGGAGATGGAGTTCCAAGGATGTTCGGGGATGGGGAGTTGTTTGAGTAAGCCGTAAGGCTTATGATGGGGGACTTTGGCACAGGCACAAGAAGTGCATGAGGATACGTAACTCTTGATGAAGTTGCGGATGCCTGGCCAGGTATACTCACGACGTACTAGATCCAGAGTCCGGTTTCGACCGAAGTGTCCAGAAAGTTGGTGGTCGTGTTTGTCTCGCAAAACGCAGAGATGGAGATCGTTAGAATCCGGAACGTAAAATGCGGTTGTCCAGCCTTAAAAGGCCTTTGGCATCAACGGACCAGCGGGAATTGGGGAGGTTGGGGGAAACGAGATGAGAAGAGATTGTGGTGTCGGAGGAGAGGGAGGCTAAAATGTCTCGATGAAGAGCCTCTGTGTCGACAAGTACAGCTGCTCAGATTATTGTGGCAGCTAGGAACGTAGCCCGTAAGGATGCAGTGAGCTGCTCCGAAGTGAAGACCGGTCGGAAGTTCTGCAGATTGACACGAGCATAGTCCATATCCCCTTCTTTGGGATAGATGTCCCAGCATCTAGTCAACGCATCTGGTTTTACTCCGAGTCTTCCAGGACGGAATCGGACAGTCATGTGGAATTGGGAGAGGAACTCCGACCAGCGGGCTTGTTGCCGGGTCAAGAGTTTGGTGGTGGAGAAATACTCGAGGTTCTTGTGGTTGGTGACGACATCAATTGGGGTTCCTGAACCTTCAAGGTAGTGATGCCATGATCGGAATGCATCATGAATGGCGAGCAGTTCCTTGTCATGGGTGTCGTAATTGAGCTCCGGCACCGAGAGTGTTCTAGAGCGGAAAGCAATGGGGCAAACCTCTCCGTCATCACAGCGGATGGACAGGATTCCGGAGATCGCATAGTCAGAAGCGTCGGTTTCTACAATGAGGGGGGCGTCGGGTAGCCAATGTGTAAGGATAGGAGCAGAGGTGAAGGCTTCTTTCAAGGTGTTGAAAGCAGAGCAACAATCGTCAGAGAATAGCCAGGGGGCTCCTTTATGCGTGAGGCGCATCAAGGGGACCACAATGTCGGAGTATTGGTGGATGAAACACCGATAGAAGTTAGCGAAGCCAAGGAAGGCTTGACTTTACAGGGCTCGGGCCAATCTTGGATGGCTTTGACCTTCTCGATGGACATGGTGAGTCTGGAGGGAGAGAGGCAGTATCCAAGATATTCCGTAGTGTCCATATGAAATTCGAATTTCTTCGGATTGGCATATAGACCGTGTTTGTGGAGTCTCCTAAGAACTTCTTGGACATGCTCCTGATGTGAAGCCATGTCTTCCGAGTAGGTAAGGATGTCGTCTAGGTAGACTACCACAGAAACGTCCAAGAGGTCGGCAAAGATCGTGTTGACGAATCACTGGAAAGCTGCAGGTGCGTTTGTGAGACCAAATGGCATGACGAGCCACTCATAGGAACCATAGCACGTGCAGAAGGAGGTCTTCCATTCATCGCCTGCTGCAATGCGAACCAGGTGGTAAGCATGCTGGAGGTCGAGTCTGGTGTAGACTGTGGCGCAGCTAGGTGCATCAAGGAGGTCGGAGATGCAGGGAAGTGGGTAGCGATCCTTTTTGGTGATCTTGTTCAGCCCTCGGAAGTCAACGCAAAGATGGAGGGATCCGTCCTTCTTGCAGACGAAGAGGACCGGTGCCGCATGAGCGGAAGTAGCGGGGCGAATGAACCCAGAGGCCAGGTGTTCATCTAAGAATGCCTGGAGGGCCTCGAGTTCCAAAGTAGAGAGAGAGTACATAGTACCCAAGGGTGGGGAAGTGCCTTCCTCAAGGTCGATCTTTAGGTCGTGCTCACGGTGTGGTGCCAGCGTCGAGGCTTTGCTCTTACTGAACACATCCACGAACTCGTGATACTCCTTTGGAATGGCCGATAGGTCAACAGAATCGGTGTGGGATGAGGCAGCCCTTAAGCGGCTTTCCTTGGAAGGGATGGTTAGGCTGAAGGATACCGATCCTTCAAGTCAACAAGCCTTCACGAATGCGGAACGGCTGACAAACTCGATAGATGGTAACGGGGAAGTAGGAGCCTGTGACTGAGGTGCTGGTGAAACATCAGATGGTTGGATGTTGGACGACGGCAGTGGTGCCGGAGACGATGGGGGAGAGCTCGGAGTGACTGTCTTGGTAGGTTTGGAAGTTTGGAATGTAATACTGCTTGAGACCCAGTCAATCAACAGATTGTAGCGGGTAAGCCAGTTGTGTCCTAGGACTAGGGAACATGATCCATCCAGCGATGTGACAAAGAAAGTCGTGGGGGTGATGTTTCTGGAAGCGAAGTGGAGGGGAATATCAATGGCACGGGTTATGATTGAGTTGGTGCTACCGTCGAATAGGCATAGTTGTAGGGGTTTAATCTGGTATGTCTTCAAGGCCAACTTTTTTACAAATGTGTCATTGATGAAGCAGTCCGAAGACCCAGAGTCTATGAGTGCGGGTACGTTCTCATAGGAGCGGAAAAGTTTATTTTGTGTCCTATCATTGGATGGAGGAGGGACAGGAGAAGAGAAAGAAGAAAAGCGGAGAGAGGTGGATCGATCTACGGAGGTAGTCGGAGGGGGCGGAGGAGAGAGTGGTACATCAGCAACACTATCTACAACGGGTAGAACATTAACCGAAGGGTCAACATTGAGAGGAGAAAATAGACCATTTGAAAGAGAGAAAGAAACGGGAATATGGAGGGAGGATAAATCGGAAATAGAAGATGCGTTTAAACGCACTTCTTTGAGTGCACAGAAGGAAGGATCGCAACCCCTGGTCTGTGTGAAGTCCATGGGGGTGCGGACTAATTTTTTGCTCCTGTGGAAGCAGATCCTTGCTCCTCAGTCTGGGCCGAACGGGCCTTAGACGCGCGAGAAGAAGACTTGGGACAGTCCTTGACCATGTGGCCAGACTGACTGCAGAACATACAAAGTTTCTCGTCGAGATGATGCTTACGCTCTTGTGGCGTGAGCTTGCCGTTGTCTCCGAGTTTAGACAAAAGGTCCGGCTTAGCGGAGCTGGCCTCGGACTTTTTATTGTCCTTCAGAGGCCTACTACCGGAAGCGGAGTTGAAAGAGGAGGAAGGGACGGGGTCGGAACGAGAAGCGGCGGTGGACTTGTCGAAAACGTTAGAGGAAGAGGGTTTTGCATGACATGTAACTTCCGATTTACGCTCCCAATAGCGTGCATCGAGAGTTTGTGACAAGGTGTGAAGTTCAGCAAGAGTAGAGGGTTTACCTACTCTGGCAATATCATCCTTGATACGTTCCGGCAATCTGTTATAGAAAAAACAATGAAGCACGGCTTCTCCATAACCATGAAGTTGAGAGGCATGTCGGTTGAACTCGACGATGTATTTATTGATGTGGTGCCCATCCTTCATGTCCAGGGTCATTAGTTGAACTTCGGCGTCGCCCACAGGATCATGAGGGCCGAAGTTAGTTTGAAGTTCATTAACAAACTCTTGATAATCATTCATCCATCGCGGATGAAGCGTAGAATTTTGATCGAATAATAGATCCGGCTCGAACCAATCGAGGGCCATTCCCTTGAGGTAGGACTGCGCAAAGATGACCTTAGCACGGTCGCTAGCAAAAGCGAGGGGACGGTCCTGGAAATTGAGTTCACATTGGACCAGAAATACTCGGAGTTCTCTGGGATCCTTCCCATCGGACTGTTTGGGCTCACGGACCTTGGTCTGGAGAGCAGAGGATGGTGGTGGTGGTGGACATCCGGTGTGACAAGCCAGGCTGGCAATGGCTTGGGCTAATTGTGCAATAGCCACGTTGGAGGTGGGTTTGGCATCGTTGGCGCTTGGGACAGTGGGGATGGGAGGATCAGCAGGAGGAGGGTCGACGAAGTCAGCGACCTCGGAACCGAGTCCAAAGAAGTGGACGGGGTCTATGGGTTGTTCCGTGGTGTCTCCGAAGTCGGAATCTGCAACTGGTGATCGATTCCTAATGGGGCACATGATCGGAGTCGATGGGAGAGGGGTTTCAAGGTTAGAAAAGCTTCGAAACTCAACTGGGTTTCTCGCCAATCGACTAGGACCAGGCTGTGAGGGTTCTGGGGATGGTGAGGCAGAGTTGGGAACTAATGTGCATAGTTGCGAACGAGTGCGGGGGGCTTTTGGTGCCATACAAGACATGTACTAGTCAGGGAGTAATAAAATACTGTCAGAGACCAGGTTGAGATGAAGGAGAGTCTCCATGGCAGAGGGCTTCAGCCTCAGCAACTTATGCCAGGAGCGCTGTGCCAAGTAACACGTCCGTGCCCTAACTTACTAACTGGCAACCAGAACTACAGGGGGTAAACTCTAGTCGATTTTATTACTAAAGTGTAACCTATGTACAAGTTGGACATATATATAGTTACAGCGAAGACGGGTCTGCAAATGGCGGAGCAGAGCTAATGGGGTTAAACATTAGCCGACTGAATATTACCGACAAGTTGGGTTACGGGGTTAACAGAAAGACAGGCAATAACCCAGAAATGGAAAGGAGGGATAGGCCCAAAGCTGGACTCTGCAGGGCAGGCAAGTGTATTGCCCAGCAGAGGCAGGAGTGTGCTAGCAGATGTCAGAGCTGTCCAGATGTCTTCGGGGCTCCATACTTAGGGAGGCGTAGGTAATAAATTGAAAGGAGGGGGTGGTGACCATCGAGGGGTACCGAGGGGATTGCGGAATACAGGGGCTCTGAGGTTAGTGGAGCAGGAGCAGAGGTAGACTGGAGGGATCGGAGGGACCAGAAGTTGTTGGCCGGGGATGGATATGACACCATGTGACCTTCTTGGTCCTGACATCTCATATCTCAGCTTCCATTGGACCAATCTGGATGAAATTGGTGTTGCTGGAAAGCTGCAAATTAGGAGGATTTATTGGGATGAGGAGTGTTGGGATTGTCCACATTCTTTATTGATTTTAGCTTCTCAGCCTGTGGTACATATAGTTGGAGTCTGAGTCCAAAGGTAAACAAACTGTTACCAAGGGGAAGATAAGTAAATAGGAATGACTCCACAGGTCAAATATAGATTAGGTGAAAAGTCTGAATTATGTGTGAGGGATGTGGAGTGGGAAGACAGAAGAATAACTGAATGGCCAAGTCTGGGCTTGTCCAAAGATGTGCAGGACCAAAATTGGGACCCCAATGTAAGAATGGCTGTGATATGGCAGTGGCTTACATCTTGCATGCTGATCCTTTTCTGTTCATGCATTGTGCTTTATTGTGTTTTGCAAGGAGGGAGAGGTGGTGGGCACTGCCACATCAGGCAGCATCCCCACCAGTTATAGAGTATGCAGCATGGACCAGTTGGTCAGCTGGCACAGCCACCCATACATCAGCTCCAATCAGCTCCTCTCACTCCTCTCAAGCTGATTGGTGGCCAAGGGATTGGCTGGTCAGCTGGCATGGCCACCCATACAAAGAAATTCCCATGACCAATAAAAGGAAAAAAATCAGCTGTCCCATACATCAGTGGTAGTACAGTACTACCAGGCTGTCAAATACACATGGAAGTGGCACCTTAGTGCAAAATCGACAAATGACTATCCCCCAAGAGTTTGCACCCCTCATTCTGAAGTTAAGGACCAGACTCTTAAGTGTTACTGAATGTAGTGTCAGGGCACACCCACCTGACCCAGCCCCACCTGACCTGGTGCCTGTCAGGATACTGAGCTGCTCGGAGCTAAGGTCAAGAGATCCAGTGGAAGTGGAGGTAAGACTAGGAAGGTCTGGGTCGGTCTCAATAGGAGAACCGCGAGGTGTGCTAGGCGACACAGGCTCCAGCTGAGCAGCGAGGGGAAATGAGTTGTATTCCAGCCACTATGTTACTATGTACAACATACCTGAGCAGTGAGGGGAAATGAGAGAAGAAAGCTGGTCTTCCTGCTTGCTACTCAGGGTGTAATATACTGTAGCCCACACACACAGCTAATCTACGAGGCACTGTACATACCAACAATCAATGATCCAGGTTTGTCTGGCTGTGTTGGATCATGGATCATGGAACATGGATCTTGGAGTGGGATCAGATCATAAGGCTGTACAGGGATCATGGATCATGGAATCTGGGTGATCATGGATCATGGAATCAGATCATGATGGTAAGTAGGCTGGAAGTGGCCGGAAGTGGGTGTACTCTGACAGTGCCCCACCATCCGCTCCTCTCAACCTCCCTTTTACTCTCTCTCTTCTCTCTTCTCTTCTCTTTCTTCTCTTCTCTTTCTTCTCTTCTCTTTCTTCTCTTCTCTTTCTTCTTTCTTCTTTCTTCTTTTCTTATCACATGGACAACTTCCCTTGTATCAATGTACCATTGACCCGGCTGCAGTGCAACACACCCAGACCCAGGCACACTGGATGACCTCCCACACACCAGATGCTCCTGGGACCTCTTGCAGACCCAGATGGATGTGGCTGTGTGCATAGATGATGTGGCACTTCCGATGTGGCCTTAACCACATGTATATAAACACAGCCTAAGTGGGAACTGAGAAGCAACCTTCTTCTCACACTTCCCACTTTAGGCAAGTAGCTTACATTCCCCCTGTTAATAATAATAACACACTTCCCACTTAGCCTAAGTGGCCAGGGACACTTGTCTGCTTCGGGCCCATTGTTATGCACGCCTGCATCACACCCTACTGGGCCCTTAGCCCCGGGCAATATACCTGGACACTCTCGACCCTGGGTCAGTCCCTGACACATAGGCACAGTGCTCCTCTCCAAGTCGCTGAGGCCATGGTCCTCCCACCCATTCTCTATCTCTGGCCTCCCTTCTGGGGAAAGGTCCAGGCACACTGCCCCTCCTTGCCATGTACCTGACACTGTGGGTCAGAGATGAGAAGGAAGTTAATTTCTCATCTTCCCACAGTGGCCACAATATCGAAAACTTCTGGAGATATCCAGAAGTCACATGAGACCCGAGACCCGGGGCCTGGGGCATCCCCACATGGAGCATCCAGCATGTTGGAGGGCAGCACATATAGTGCCAAAAGGCACTAGCGTGCAACCCCTTCCGGACATTGCCAGAAGGTTTGGTCTGACTTGGTTAGACCATGTGACTTGTTCCCACAAGTCACACTTTCTTCCTTATTTGGCTATTTCGGACTTATCTGTGAAGCCACAAACTATATTCAATCTTTTGAATTAGTTTCCTTTTCCCTCAGTTCTTGCGCATATTGCTTGAGACTGAGCTTTAGCATTAGCACTTACTCCATTACAGCACAGGGTGCATGTGGGAAGTGCAACAGCCAGGTGTGGGCATGGGTGCAGGTGCGGATGCGGGTATGGGCTAGGTCAGGGTGTATGCCCTGACAGATCCCAAGTTGATCTACGCATGTAGTGGAAATGAAATCAGCCAGTGAACCAGAGTCTATGAGGGTTCAGCAAATATGACCGTTGACTTGTGCTTTAATCACCATTCCCTTCGGTAGGATGCATGTAACATCTTTGGGAGTGGCAGTTGTGCACTCAAGTCCGTCAGTTAGTTTTGCACCCTCCTTTCAGAGTTTATCCCCTCTAGATTTAGCAGCATTAGCTTCAATGTAATCCACTTTGCTCATCATCGATAAGCTTATTGCATAGATGTTTGCTGAGCAATCTCCATCTATCAAACTTTCTAGTTCATTTATGTTCACAAAGCACGTGCTCACACTCGGGGCCTCTTTAGTTACTGGGCAGTCCTTCGCCAAGTGACCTGATTGTTTACAGTTAAAGCATAGGCCCTTGGCCCTTAGCTCATCACTTTCTTCTTTCAATAGTTTTGTTTTTGAGGATCTGCTCCTGTGCCCTCCAGACCTTTTGTCACCGTCTTTTTCTTTTTTGTCTTCACCCTGCCTAGCGGGCTTGTTATCTTTTTTGGATTTCTTGTTTTCTTTCTCAGGTGGGTGCTTGTCCTTCCCACGTTCCACAGAGGGAATTAGAGGAGTGTAAAAAACTACTTTAAAGATGGTAACACACCCCCATCCTTACCACGAGTTGAGTAGTATTTTACCAAGATTCCATTACCACAATAGCGTGAGTAAAAGATGCATCTTTTTGTTGTTTTTTAACTGTTTAATGATGGTAAACTGACCATTTACCATCATCCTGTTTGGTATTTTACTTCATGGGGTAGGTAATTTACAACATTCATGGTTGGTAAAAAACATGAGAATTCAGGGTTATTTATACTTATAACAGTGGTAGTTTACAACGACAATAGCCTTCACTTTATCAGGCTGTACTATGCGAAATAGCGGAGCGGTGGCAAGCCAGAGATGAGGAATTGGAAAAGCGCACAAGAGATAAAGCCAGAAACAGACATGAATCAGACCAATGAGCAAGATGCAAAGAAGAGCTGTCACAGTGAGCAAGTGCCTGACGAAGAAATAACACAACAGAATGCAGCAAAGTTTTTCGAGCATGGGGAGCACAACCTAGCAAGGTGTGGGGTGAGTTGGATTTGAGAGTAAAATTGCATAGAGCACAAACTGATAAGTGAAGGGATTTCATCCCTTGTGCATAGGTCGGGGCCTTCCTTCTGGGATGGGCCAGGCTCATTAGTGAGTTGGGTTCGGGCTTTCTTGGTTTGAAGGGCCACCATGGAAACAGCTGTGGGAGTCCGTGTTTTTGCGATGGACAAAGCTGGCTTTGAATTACCGACTGGTTGGATACTATCATTGTTGCTATCAAATTCCAGTTGCCTTTGAGCATTTTGATCGCCTCCTGGAATAGAAATGAGGCAACGATACAGAAAGAGGAGGGAAGATTAAATCAGAAAGGATATGCATACATTTTGGCCAGACAACACCCCCACACTTTGTGGATCCGCGTGCCGCTTTCGCACCATGGATCGGTGTGTGCAGTGTGACAATATCGTTCAAAGGGGGATTTTGATCATTTTCACCTGGTTGATTTCCAGAGTCAGGTTTGTCCTATCTTCTGAGCTCTCAGCTTCGAGTCTGTTGTCTGGCTCTGATGATTCATTCATCTTCTCTGCAGTAGATAATGAGTGCATACCCAGATGACATGCCCCCAAAAAAGTACTTACTAAGCATACAAATATGATTTCCTCGCGCATTTCTCATGACACTTTGGATCAAAAAGGGAAAGGATTGGGGAGATGGGAGTTACCTTGCTTATTGTTGGCATCATGATGATTCCCTGGATAAAATAAAAGCAAAATTGTTGTTAGCAAGGCACATCTCAGCAAGTCACCTGTAAAGACGTGTGGAAACATGTCCAAATGCAAAGCCTTCATGAGGATTGGCATGAGTACAGCTGGCGGCATGTACATCAGGAAATTGTTGCGGTCAACTTTGGACACTTCTGATGATCCTGTTGCTTCTAATACAATGAAACTGGCCGAATTGACCAATTTCCCAAAGCATTTTAGTAAAGGTGTCACGTTTCAATTCAGTTCAGAAGTGAACTCAATTGTTTTCAAACCATTTGAAGTGAAACCCTGAGGACCTTTTGCTGATGTACAGGTGTTCTGGTGGAACTATAAGCACTTACTAAGTGCTACCTCAAGAAAGAATTACTGTAGGATGGTAGGTGGGAGCTTGGAGATAGGTGTAGGGGATTCGAGAGTTGATATGAGAGTACAGATGAGGGAGATGAGGGACAAAGTAAGGACCGGAAACTGCTGAGAAGCTGTTTGATCGAGCTAAGTCCTAAGCGCCAAGTGTCTACTGGCTCTACACCCAACACCCGATGGTGGATGCCCCATAACAGCAATTTGTCCCTGCTGTAATGCAGTTGGCCTCTCAATTAGATGGCATATCCAGTTTTCCGGCCCGGACATACTTGATGCACTTGAGCCAACACCCAAGCACAACTCCGACAATTTCGAGCACAGTTCCAGTGACTAGTTTCAGATAGTGGCACTTATTCAGATGCGGCATTATCACCCACTTCCTTCACTACGCTCTCTGACACCACCCAAATCATTGCACTTGCATCCGTATTGTCAGTCTGTGGCCGGTTCTGTTATGGGACAAATTCTGTGTTGATGAGCGACACTTGTGATCTCGGAGCTGGACTAGAAGCATGAAGCTCAGTCTCAGCTAATATGTGTGAAGAACTCAATTGTATTACCTAGAAGCGTGAAGCTAAAGGTAATATATACATTGTAAGTTACAATAGTAAAGGGAATAGTAATAAAGGAATGTTATAACTAACCTCAGTCTCAGCTAATATGCGTGAAGAACTGAGGGAAAAGGAAATGAATTCAAATGAATGAATATATCCATGGCCTGGCACGGGTTAGTCCAAAATAGGCAAAAGAAGGTGTTGTGACTAAGTAGTCACATGGTGGATTCTGGGCGAGTTGCTCTCCCAGAATATTCCCACGCTAACGCAGGAACGTGGCTGTTCAGGTTAACTCCGCTGGAGTACCCTCATAGCACACGGTTCCTCCAACATTCTGACCATCATTGGGCTATCATTGACTGCAGCGGTGAGCTTGCGAGGCCAATTTTTAGTGTGGATGATGATGGCTAGCTGAACGTATCAAATGTGCATCCCAACTCATGTAACATTCATTGCACTCAAGAGACTATCAATTGAGTTGTATTTAACTTCACTGTGCATTCTGTCGTAATTTACCTCCTTCAAAATACCACCAAAACATCCGTAAATGGTTAAAAACTACAAGTATTGTGATTTTTTACAACAGTTTACTTCCCACAGTGGTTCACCTTGTCGGTTCTGGTTTCTTTTGCGATTCTCTTCATATCTGACCATTTTCTTGGCTCTTTCGGCATTCATGGTGATCGCTTTTAAATCATATGTTCCTGGTGTCAGGACTAAATCCATAATCTAATAATTTGATGCAATAGTATTGATCCAGTCCATTGAACACCCATTGCACAAACTGCCTATCCATGATGTCACTTATTCTGTTCCTGATGCGGTCCATTTCCCTGACAGATTCCTGAACTGAGGAATCACATTGCGTCCAACGTTTGAAACGATCTCATTGAATTTGTCGGAATTCTGGTGGGAAACATTCATCAAACAGTGCCTTGACAGCTGATTTGAGAGTCCAATCTCACAGAGTCAGAGTGATAGTTGATACAAACCATGTTGCAGCCTTGCCACTCAACATGTGTTGGAGGTGTTTGACCTCATCTCATCTGTGTACTTTGTTTAGTTCAAAATAAGTTCTTACTCCTGCCAGCCAAACTTCGAACTTATCATAGTTGGCTTCACCATTATATGGGTCTGGTCCTTTGACCTTGACATGCGGGCTTCAGTGTTTATCCTTCTTCAGTAGGGCCAGGAGGAGGCTGGACTCATTCCTTAGTTCAACTTGCCTAGTTTTAGAAGGTCCGAGTCGTCGGAGTGTATCATACTAGTTCTTATCAACAGGTTCAATGATGAAGAACTTCCGTCGCTGCTGTCATTGGAAGGGTCTGACAGGGTCAATTGTTTGGCTAGGAAAGAGGAAGGGGGAACGAATGTTGAAGCTCTAGGCACTTTCAATGTCATATAGTTTTGTATGTCCACTTCAGTCTTGGACTTCCCTTCGGACTTGTCCCTTCTAGGTGTCGTCAACTTGCATTTAAGGGCCTTGTGTTTGGCCAGTCTGTGAGATGCTAGTCCGTTGACGATAGTCTCGGAGTCAGCATGTTTCTCAAATAGTTTACAGACTTGAGTGGATAACTCATCTGAGTCCTTGTTGTCGTCATAGTCATTGATTGTATGGGTGGTGGGGTGGGCGAACGTATCTCATGTCCTTTTCCTTCCTTTGTTGATGTGGACGCACGAGGTGTTTGTGTTTCCGTGGCTGAGTATAGTCAAGCACTTCCAGCGTCAGAACGAGTATCAGTCCACAGATCTGGCGTTCACGGTTCAGGTTCGTATTTTATTACCTGTTCTCTAAAGCGAAATATCTTAAGAGCCTCATCGGGCATCGTGAGTACGTCCGATAGTGAGAGTGTTTTCGCATTGAGTTGGGCAAAGGGATCAAAAGAGGGTGGACTCTGGGGAACAGGTGGTTCTGGTTTGCCACGGTACCTTGTATGTAGATTGGAGTCACTCACAATGTGTAAGGTGGGTGTCCTAGAACCCAGCTGTGAGTATCAAATATGTATGATTCACAGTGGGTAGGACGGTAGTGACCTCCCTGGGTCATGTGACCCCTACATACATGGACCATGGGGCTGGACACTCACCACGGCTGTGAAAGCCCTCTTTGACGAGTGCTTTCCACCAGAATTCCACCAGATCCAACATGATTGCTTCGAGCGATGGTCCCAACGTAACTCAACGGTCCAAGAGTACATTCAGGAAATGGGTCGTATTTGGAAAAGGATAAATGACATTACGGATTGTCATGACCCGGCAATTCCCACGGTCAGGTGATCACTCCCCACACCTTCTCCCTCCCCCGCTTCGACCCTGTCAACCCCGCTGCCTGCCCGACGCCGCCTGAACAAGCCCGTCACCCTTCCCCGTCACCACTACCTGTTTCCACAGCCTGTCACGGGCCTACAAGTCTTTCTTTATCATGCTTGTTTTTCTTGACAGCCATACACGGCCGTCCTTCTCCCACACTCTTTGTTTGTTTTCATTTCTTCTTAACTTGCCCACAATCTCCGTGAGATCTGGCGACTTAATTCCATTCATTCCGTTATACTTAAATACCGGTTGTACACTACCTCGTACTTGAGTTCGAAAATCAACTAGGGTTACCCCCTGCACTCTCTGTCTGACCCAGTCGCACCTCCTGCCTCCTGAAATATCGGGGCCGCATCAAGTACGAGGCGCAATGCTCACAAACGAGTCATTGAAGCCAAAACCCCTTTCCGCCGCAATTGTCATCCCCGCCCTTAACGGGCTGTTACGCCGAAGTAGCGGACCTTAACGGTCACCAACGGCGAGTCATGGTAACGTTTTCCCACACCCTGACATGGATCAACAATTCGTACAACGTGTATTCAATGGATTAGATCAGTTTTACTGTGTAAAGTTATTGGATTATGGCTTTAGCCCGGACATTGGCACGATAGAAGAACTTAAGGTTATAGCCATGAATGCCGAATGGGCAAAAAAGATGATGAAGTATGGGGAAAGTCGTAAGAGAAACCAAAATTGCCCAAGTGAATGCAAAAGAGATAAGTATTCGTCCGAAAATCAGAAGAACCAGACCAAGGAAGGTAAATGGTCCGAAAAGGAGGACAGAGCCGTGAGACAGAATGACAACAAGAAAGAAAGAGAAAGCGAGAAGAAGTCTGGAGTGCGCAGACCCAAGTCGTCATGGACCAGGCTATCCAAAGAAGAAAGCGAGGAGCTGAGAGCCAAAGGCCTGTGCTTCAACTGCAAACAGGCAGGTCACCTAGCAAAGGACTGTCCTGTGACTAAAGGAAACCTGAGTGTGAGTGTAAACACTGTAAACATGCAGAGCCTAGAAAGTATGATAGAAATAGAATCACTTACCAGACCGCTACACTCGATGAGTGTATCCACCGAGAGTGTGAAATATGTCCCAGTTAACGCAGCCAAGCCCAAAGGACCTAAGCTCTGAATGGAGGGCACCCGATTGTCAGACGGTCTTGAATGTACCACCGCAACCCCAAAGGATGTAACGCACATACTACCCAAGGGAATGGTAATTAAGACTTACATTAATGGCAATGTTTGCCGCACTCTTGTGGATTCTGGCTCATTAGCTGACTTCATCTCCACCTCTTGTGTGGACCAGCTGAAGCTGCCGACAACGAAGCTTTCAACAACGCTTCCAGTACAGTTGGCCATCACCGGTTCCAGAGTTAACATGTGTCAGGGCACACCCACCTGACCCCGCACCGCACCCCGCGCCATACCGCACTACCCCGTTATCACTCCCCATCTCCCCTCCCCCATTTTCCCCCTTCTCTCTATCTCTATTTCTATTTCTATTCTACGGTCGATTTCCCTTTCTCCATGTACTACTACATACCTGACCCCGCCCCCCTGATCGCCACATGCGCCGCCCACACTCCCACCTACTGAGCGGCCACCTCCGGGATCTCCCACGGAGACACCCAGGGAGGTGCGGCTGTGTGTGGAGATGACATGGCTTCCTCCACGTGACCCTGGCCACATGTATATAATAGTGCCTGGGGTGGGAACAGAAGAAGCAGCCTTCTTCTCAACTTCCCACTTCAGCTTAAGTGGTCGGGGATGCTCACCCCGTGATGGGATTGCCGCTACGCACAGCCACTACTTGTCCCACCAAGTCCCATGCACAGGGATCTCGCCGCTTTCAGAGCTGTCCCTGACAGCAGAAGAAGGCTTCAACCTCATCTCCCCCGCCTCCCCCGCTATGGTGACCAAAGAGCAGTACGATGAACTGCTGTCCTGATTCCACGAGCTCCAGGCCATCGTAGAAAGCCAAGCTCAGAACCAACCCCCAGCCGTGCCTGCACCGGTGCCGGTCCCCACACCAACACCAGCACCCGCCCCTAGACCCAAACCACCTAAAGTCACCCCCCCCACTGCCTTCTCTGGAGCAGCTGAAGACCTTGACCGCTTCAAGGCTGAATGCGGCATATATTTCCACGTCCAAGCAGCGGAATTCCCCAACCCCCTCTCCCAGATCCTCTTTGTCCTGTCCTACATGAAGGGAGGGACTGTGGGGGCATGGATGCAGTGCACCATCGTGCTACTGATGGCGGGCTCCCCCCGACTCACCATGGACGAGTTCAACATGGAACTCGATGCCATGTTCCAAGATCCGAACCGGGAGGCCACAGCCAGACAGAAGCTGGCCACTCTGTGGCAGGGCAGCGACTCCGTGGATAAGATCATCCAGGAGTTTGAGATCCTCGGACCCGCCTCACAGCTAGGGGACGTAGGGCTAGTGGACCGCTTCGAACAGGTGATCAACTCTCGGCTCCGCGAAAGCATCTACTGCCTCTGCCCCATGCCAACGACCTGGGCCGAGTGGAGACGCGAGGCCAGCCTCCTTGACAACCAGTGGCAGCGTTTCCAGGCAACGCAACCCTGCTTAGCCCCCACCAGGCCCCCACTCTTGCCCCCGAGACCCCCACTCCCTGCCACTCTCCCGCAGCCACGCCCCACTCACCGCCGCCGCACCCCAGCCCCCTGCACCCCGCCCCCCAACAGGAGCAGGGCCACAACCCATGGACCTCGACCACTCGAGGATTGACCAGAGGCGAAACGGGCTGTGCTACAATTGCAATGCACCAGGGCACATCGCGCGGGATTGCCCGCAACCGAAAACCCGCTGAGCCAGACGGATGCACCCTGAAGATCTCAGGGCGCTCATGGAGGGGCTGAGGAGACAGCTGGTAGATGGACCAGAGGCAGAGGGAGAAGGGCAGGAAGCGGAGGCCCAAGAGGATTTTCAGGAAGGTGACCGGTGAGGGACGCGTCCCGGCTGCCTGCAGGCGATAGTACCAACTCGTGTAGATACCGTGAGGCACCTAAGTCGGCGCTGACGTCTAAATTCCACCGAGTCATCGCCAAGAAAAAGAGGAAAACCGCGTCCTCGAACAGAGAGATACTAAGCGTGGCGCCGGAGGTAGTGGTCCCGCCACCCACCATCTATGTGCTGTCGAAGCAACCCCCCAGATCCCTCAACCTAGCCGTAAAGCTAACCGCCCTGACCTCCCTCGCTACCGTCTCTGTATCAGCCCTCTTAGACTCAGGAGCCACTGGGAACTTCGTGAGCCCCGAGTTCATCAGAAAGCACGGGCTCGAGACAACCCCACTCCCCCAACCCATCCCAGTCCGCAACGTTGATGGGACCCCAAACGAGAACGGGGCCATAACTGAGGAGCTAGAGGCCCTTCTGACATTCGGATGGCACACAGAGCAGGCCCGCTTCGCCGTCACAAACCTAGGACGGCAGTCCCTCATCATAGGCCATTCATGGTTGCTGCACCACAACCCAGAGGTAGACTGGACGCAGCAAAAGGTCAGTATGTCTCGCTGCCCATCCTCCTGTCAGTTGACGCGAGGGCATGCTGACCAGGACCCCATAGTGGAACCAGGGGATGGGATCTACGCCGCTATCATCCCTCCAGGGTGGGGACACGAACTGAGAGCGACCATGACTCCATCTCAGTGGATGGCCCAGGAAGCCCACAAACCGGAAGCAGAGCCCGCGCCATTCGAGGCACTGGTCCCAGAGCAGTACCAGGACTTCCGGGATGTATTCTTGAAAGAGGCCTTCGACCAGCTGCCCCCACGGAAGCCCTGGGACCATGCGATAGACCTGGTGCCAGATGCCAAGCTCCCGAGAGGGAGGACCTTCCCCCTGTCACGACCAGAGCAGAAGGAACTAGACAAGTTCCTGCACAAGAACCTGCGGAACGGGTGCATATGGGCCTCCAAATCCCCGATGGGAGCCCCAGTCTTCTTTGTCAAGAAGAAGGATGGAACACTGTGCCTAGTCCAGGATTACCGGAAGCTCAACGAGATCATGGTCAAAAACTCGTACCCCCTCCCACTCATTTCGGACATCCTTGCACGCCTCCGAAACGCCAAGTACTTCTCGGTGCTAGATCTGTGCTGGGGATTTAACAACGTCCGCATCAAGGACGGTGACGAGTGGAAGGCGGCGTTTTCGACCAACTGCAGGCTATTCGAGCCCACCATCATGTTCTTTGGCCTGTGCAACTCCCCAGCGACCTTCCAAACGATGATGAACGACATCCTCTGGGACTTCATTGACTGGGAGGTCGTCATCTGCTACATGGACGACATTTTGATCTTCACTGCCACCCTGGAGGAGCACCAGAGGGTCGTCCAAGAAGTCCTGGAGACGCTGTGGAAGCGGAGACTCTTCTTGAAGCTGGAGAAGTGTAAGTTTGAGCGGAAATGGATCGAGTACCTCGGCCTCATCATCTCCGAGGGAAGCGTCACGATGGATCCCGTGAAAGTCCACGGAGTTCTCGACTGGCCAACCCCAACCAAGGTCAAAGAAGTACAGTCTTTCTTGGGGTTTGTCAACTTTTACCGCCGGTTTATTAAAGACTTCTCCAAGACCGCCCACCCCCTCCACACGCTGACTTGCAAAACCAAGGCATGGGCCTGGGGACCAGACAAGGACCATGCCTTCCACACCCTTAAAGATGCCGTCACCTCCACCCCAGTCCTCGCCTTCCCCGCCGATACAGGTCACTTCAAACTCGAGTGCGACGCCTCTAACTTCACCACTGGAGCAGTACTATCCCAGCTCCAGACAGATGGAGAGTTCCACCCTGTAGCCTTCATGTCCAAGGGTTTCACGGATGTAGAGCATAACTACAAAGTGTACGACAAGGAGATGCTTGCAATAGTGCGCGCCCTTGAGGAGTGGCGGCATTTCCTACAAGGAGTGGAGGAGAAAGTCGAGGTCTACACCGACCACCGCAACCTAGGATACTTCCGCACCGCACAATGGCTGAACCGGCGCCAAGCGCGGTGGTCCCTTTTCCTCTCCCAATTCCACTTCACCCTCATCCACCGCCCTGGGAAACTCATGGGAAAGCCGGACACACTCTCTCACCGTGCGGACCACCCGAAAGGCAAGGACGACAATGATGGGCTAACCCTCCTCCAACCTGCTTGGTTTGAGGCCCGTGCAGTGGAGGCGGTCTTGGTAGAGGGTGAGGAGACGACTATCCTCAAGAGGATTAGCAGGGCAAAGGACCTAGATGAAAAGGTGGTGAAGGCGATGCGGGAACTGGGAGAGGGCACACTGAGGTCGGACGAGTGGGAGAAGCAAGGAGAGCTGGTTCTGTACAGAGGGAAGATATATGTCCCGAAAGACCCACAGCTCCGCCATGACCTAGTGTGGCTACACCACGACACGTGGGTGACAGGACACCCAGGATGGTGGAAAACCCTGGAACTCGTCTCCCATGACTACTGGTGGCCACGGATGGCAAAGTATGTCAGGCAGTACGTCTGCAGGTGCGACACCTGCAACCATGTCAAATCCTTCCCCTCCCGCAAAGTGGGGAAGCTCATCCCGAACAAGATCCCTGCCCGCTGCTGGCAGGTGATTTCGGTGGACATGATCGGAGAGCTCCCTGAGTCGAAGGGCTACAACGCAGTCCTGGTCGTGGTGGATTGCCTATCCAAATGCATCCATGCAATCCCCACAGTGACAACGGTGGACTCGGCGGGGATCACGCGGCTTTTCCTTGAACATGTCTGGAAGCACCACGGCCTCCCTGAGGAAATCCTCAGTGACAGAGGGAGCACCTTCGTCTCGCGATTCTCGAAGGAACTCGCAGACCTCCTCAGCGTCAAGCTCACCCCCTTGACGCTGTTATGGAAATGGAGAATCTTATGGTCCGTGACAGGCAACCAGACCTTGAGGCCCTTTGCTATGGAAATGGGCCTAGACTCCTATAGACCAGGCACACAGGTAAGATATTTCTTACTTCTTCTCACTTCATTCTCTGCCAAACCCCATGCCAAGCTTTCCCACTGGGTTTTGGTGCTGGCTGGGGGATTTGTTGATTTCCAAAGGACTTCCTTTGGCCATTATAACATTTGTATTAGATAGATACAAGTCATATGATATGTATGGCAATTGCCGAGATGTTTTTCTCATTATCAAATACATAACCCACAAACCTTGTACCGCGATTGTAACATCCTCACCATTGTGTCACCACTGTAAACTCAACCTGTAACCCTGGAACCATGTCCACCTCCCTATTCCTCCTCTCCATGACAAAACCGCAACGAGGTGGGCATTCCCACGCCCAACCTCCTGCTGCCCACTCCCACCAGTCCACCGGGTGGTCGAGTGGTTACTCCCATCCAACCAGAAGTTCCCTATCAGGAACTGTAACCTATCCCACCTCCTCAGGAGAAGGATACGGTCCAGGCAGCTCCAGGATGCCTGGCCATGCACCCGCGGGTCCCACTTCCCACGGTCACCCACTACCGTGCACTGGTCCACCAGCCCACTTTCCCCAACAACTCCCGCTACCGGTACGCTCCCATGAGCGCCAAGTCACCGATAGCCACCAACTGGGTGACTCCCTTTGGGAGTCCCAGTATCCCTCACTACCGGTACGCTCCATTGAGCGCCAAGTCACCGCTAGCCACACACTCCCAGCACACCCGCTACCGGCACGCTCCCAGGAGCGCCAAGTCCCCGTTAGCAGACAGCCAGGTGGCTCCCTCAAGGAGCCCACATCATACTCGCTACCGGTACGCTCCCAGGAGCGCCAAGTTACCGTTGGCCGACACACAGGTTACACTGCCAGACACTCATCCCATTCTGCTCTCCCTCCGATGGCTATGCAGCCACCTCCATTAGTGAGCCGAACAGCTCAGGTTGGGTTCCCCGGAACCCGTTCCTGTAACAGACGCCCTACCACCCCCAGACAGATGGGCAGACGGAGAGAGTAAACCAAGAGGTAGAAGCCTACCTCCGGGTATTTGTCAACCACCGCCAAGATGACTGGGCAGACTGGCTCCCGCTAGTGGAGTTCGCCTATAACAACCGTGTCCACTCCTCCACTTGCCACACCCCTTTTGAGCTCGACACTGGCCAACACCCTAGGATGGGGATGGAACCCACATGCACATCCGAGGTAGAAGCTGCCAACGCCTTCTCATCGAGGATGATGAAGATGCAAGAAGAGGCAAAAGCGGCGCTAGAGCACACGGCGGATGAGATGGCCCACTACTATGACCGGAACCGCGAGGCAGCCCCTACGTACCAAGAAGGCGACCGGGTCTGGCTCAGCACCCAGAACTACACAACTGACCGCCCAACCAAGAAGCTAGACCACAAATGGACTGGCCCCTTCACGATCGTTAAAGTCGTCTCCCCCGCCACCGTCAAACTCCGGCTCACCGCCTGACAAAGAGGGATCCACCCAGTCGTATCTGTGACGAACATCAGACCGCACCACCCCGATGAAATCGTGGAATGCCCCGCTGAACCCCGCCCCGGCCCAGACCTCGTAGATGGAGAAGAGGAGTATGAGGTCGAGAAAATCCTGGACTCTAAGTGGCTATGCCAAAAACTCCGGTACCTGGTAAAGTATACAGGCTGGCCACACTCAGAAAGCCAGTGGCTCACGTGTGACCACCTGACCCACGCCTCCGACCTAGTTGAGGAGTTCCACCAAACGCACCCCCATGCCCCAGGGAGAGAGAAGGAGAACCGCCCAGCCACTTCAAGGCGAAGTGGCTTAAGGAGGGGGTGATGTCAGGGCACACCTGCCTGACCCTGCGCCGCACCCCGTGCCATACCGCACTACCCCATTATCACTCCCCATCTCCCCTCCCCCATTTTCCCCCTTCTCTCTATCTCTATTTCTATTTCTATTCTACAGCCGATTTCCCTTTCTCCATGTACTACTACATACCTGACCCCACCCCCCTGATCACTGCACGTGCCACGCACACTCCCACCTACTGAGTGGCCACCTCCGGGATCTCCTGCAGAGACACCCAGGGAGGTGCGGCTGTGTGCGGAGATGATGTGGCTTCCTCCACGTGACCCTGGCCACATGTATATAATAGTGCCTGGGGTGGGAACAGAAGAAGCAGCCTTCTTCTCAACTTCCTTTTAAAGATAAAAAGGCTATGACACGTAAGATTCTCAGACTTGTACAAGAGTTCTATAATTGAATCATACCTATGACACGTAAGATTCTGTGTCAACATGTACATAGTTAGAAACATGTCGTTAACAATAAAAACTATAGCTCTCACCTCAGACTCGTACAAGAGTTCTGAGGGAGAGGACCTACAGAGAGAGCGCTCTTTATACCTGAGCCACGTCTCTGACATGTCTCACTGCATAAAGAGCACACAGAGAGCAAACAGAGAGACTGAGACAAGACCCTCAAAACTCATTCCGCCGTCAGCGGTGAGTTATTGATCATGTCTCGGTGTTTGTAGCGACCCCAAAAAGAAAAAATCAAATCCTGCATTACTTGGACGCTGGGACTAGTTGTTGAAATTCCAACACTTCCCACTTCAGCTTAAGTGGTCAGGGATGCTCACCCCATGACGGGATCGCCGCTACGCACAGCCACTACTCGTCCCACCAAGTCCCACGCACAGGGATCTCGCCGCTTTCGGAGCTGTCCCTGACAACGTGCAACTTGAGACAACAGTGACGTTCAGATACAAAAATATCGATTGCAGAAAACGCTTTGACATTATGAACATTCACGACTACGATGTGATTTTGGGTACACCGTTCCTGTATCAACATTTGGTACTCCTTGGACTGAATCCACCATGTTTGCATATAGGCTCAGCAATGCCAGAAGCATTAAAAGGAGAAGACTCTGTAGTGATCCCATCACTGAGATCAGTAATGATCGAAAGGGATTTGGAAAAATTAAGGGAGATGCTGAGGAACGAGGCAGCCAAGCTTTGTAAACCATTTGATGAGACTCCGTTACCACCTCTGTGTAATATCAACCATTGGATCCCACTGAAGGATGAAAGGAAGATATACAGGTTCAGACAAGCTATGTGTCCCGAACCCTTACGTCCTTTGTGGGAAAAGAAACAAGATATAATGCTAAGATCTGGATGATGGGTATACTACAATGGTACTAATGGCATGCCTTTGCTGGTCCTCAAGAAGAAAACAGGGCCAAATGGAGAAGTTCGCATCCAGACAGTAGTAGATAAGCGCGAAATCAATGAGAACACTGTCCCAATGTCCTCTCCACTCCCTGACATAAGAGCTATTCTTGATAGAGTAGCCCGTCACAAGTTTGTGTCCATAGTAGATGGACGAGATGCATATGAACAAATGAGAGTAGATCCAGCAGACAAGGAGAAAAACTTAATTATCACTCCAGATGGCATGATGAAAAGCTGAGTCATGTGCCAAGGCAACAAGAATGCTGCCACGACATGGCAAATGACTATGTGTCATATGTTCGGCCCATATATTGGAAAATGGGTAGACCCGTAGTTAGATGACATAATAATCTATTCAAATTCAATAGATGAACACATCAGGCACTGCCGCATGGTATTCCGATTGTTGGAAAAGCAGAAATTCTATTTGTCCACACCGGATAAACTGCAATTCTTCGCTGACGAACTGAAGATATTGGGCCATGTGATCAACCGGAAAGGAATCAGAATGGACCCCAACAAAGTTGAGAGTACTGTACCCACACGACCAATTACCGGCTGAGGCTCCGAGTGTGACACAAAATAATCAACCAGCTTCTCCTTGTGACATGTGACAAGCAACCAGAAGAGGTGGCAAGGTTGGTGTGACACCAGCCACAGTGGCGCTGGAAATGTCCAACTGGCAAATTTTCGTTTTGATACATTTTACACCCAAAAAATTACTTCCTTGCAGACGGCTTTTGTTTTCGTTGGGTTTGATTTGGTTTCACACAGCCACTCAGGCGCCAAAAAAAATGGTGTGACAAGGATCATTCAACCGGAACGTCAGTGTGATGCGTGACCGGTAATTGGTCGTGTGGGTACAGTATCAGGAATTGGAAAGTTCCCACGAACGCATCTTTGTTGCACGGATTCTTGGGAGCTGTAGGCTACCTAGCCCCCAATTGTAAAGGGATCCGCATCCCTATGGGTGTATTAACACCACTGACCAATGCCAAGAAGGTCTGGAAATGGAATGAAACGCACAAACGCGCATTCGAACAAATTAAGGAAATTGTTCAAGATCACCGCAACCATCATAGAAAGCCACTTGATTATTCGAAAGAGGCTCCCGCGATTAATTTGGTTACAGACGCTTAGCTGACAGGAGCAGGCGGTGTTTTGAGTCAAGGAGACGACCTGGAGACAGCCCAAATCGCTTGTTTCTGGTCCGGGAAATTTACTCCTACACAACAGAATTACCCCGTCCATGAGCGAGAATTGTTGGCGATAATCGAATCATTGAAACGATTCCGAGACCAATTGCTTGGTTGTAGATTTAGATTGTTTACTGATCATAAACCGCTGGAATTCCTTAAGTCCCAACGGAATTTATCTCAACGCCAGGCACGTTGGCTGGATGCACTAAGTGATTTCGATTTTACGATTAATTACTTGCCGGGGAAAGAGAACGGATTCCCTGATTCATTGTCTCGTATGTACAGCGATGAAACTGCGGGCACAGTCCGCGCCGCTTCAGAGTTCGTATCGGAAACTTTATCGGAAAATGATAGCGAGAATGGAGCCCCAAGGGATACATCCTACACAGCCCCAGTGGTCACTGGGATCGCCGTTGCGCAACCACGCAGACTACGCATCTATCCCCCCAAGAAACCAGTAACCTCAGATGTGAATGAACCATCTCCTGCCACGGGAGAGACTCAGGAGGAAGAATCACCGGAAAGAATAAAGATTAAGATCAAGGTACCGGCTCACATGCGAAAAACCAACGACAGCGAGTTACCGCAGTCGACAGACCAAGTGTCTAATCAGATCCACTCAGAGTTAGAAACCGAGAACACCGAGATGCCGCCCAGCCTCATATCTTTAGTCTCCCAGAATGAACCGGACCTCAAGCTACTGGAACTGATCGCAGATGAGTACAGTCATGACGCGTTCTTTGTGAAGGTCTTGGAGAATCCCTCTCATTTCCCAAACTTTTCCGTCGGGAGAACGACGACGACAAGTCTTTCGTGTTCATGAGAAACGGACAGTTCATTGTACTTTGCATACCAGATGCATCAATCGGACCACGATCTTTACGCGAGATAATCATATCTCATGCACACTCCGTCCTAGCACACTTAGGGGCAGAGAAGACTCAAATGTACCTTCGACGCCATGTATGGTGGAAGAACCTGCTTCGCGATACTCGTAAGTTTTGCGCCTCATGTCCAACATGCGCAAGGTCAAAGTCACGGACAACAGCGCCGTTCGGACTACTCAAGACGCTACCAATACCTTCTCATCCATCGGCATAGACTTCATGGGACCGATGCCCCTTTCAAAAACACGACATGGCGCGTTCGACATGATTTGTACGATAATCGACCATTTTAGCGGCATGGTCCACCTGGTACCGACACTACAGACATATACAGCACGCAATATGGCGGAGGTTTTCTTCGAGTCCGTTTATAGATTACATGGACTACCACTACGGATAGTAAGCGACCGTGATAGCTTATTCACTTCGACGTTTTGGAATGAACTACACAAGCTGATTGGCGTAGAACTCCGTCTTTCCAGCGCTTACCACCCCGAAACAGACGGCGCTACCGAGCGCGCACACCGTACCATCAGCCAGATGCTTCGCCAAGCAGTATCTCAGAACCAAAGAGATTGGGCATCTAAACTGCCGATAATCGAATTGGCGATCAACATGTCGACTTCTGATAGTACCGGCTACTCGCCATTCGAAGGAAACGGATCACGACAACCGAACCCAATATTCGTTTCGCAAGAATCGCCTTACCGCGGGATACGGGCACTGGCCCGGAAAATGACATCAATTACACTTGATGCGCACGACGCGCTAATCGATTCAAGAACAAATCAGACATGGTTAGCTAATAAACCTCGAAGACAAGTTCCGTTTAAAGTTGGAGACTCAGTGTATCTCTCGACGGAAAATCTGAATCTAGGTAAAAACAAGTCGAGAAAGTTGTCCCCAAAGTTTATCGGACCTTTGCGGATAGCAAGAGAGGCTTCACCGAACACGAGTTTCGAGTTGGAGTTGCCGGAGGAACTCAAGAAACGAGGTATTCACTCAGTGTTCCACTCGAAATTACTACGCCCACATATCCCTAACGACGATATCCTATTCCCTAGCCGAAAAGTCGACGACTACGTCGGACTTGGAACGCCAGACGACACGCTGATACGGCGCATCATGAAGCACGATGGCCAAGGCAAGAACGCGAAGTTCTTCGTGCAGTGGTCGGATAGCTCTACAAGCTGGGAACCATGGAGTATGTTGCGCGGAAAGGCAGCACTTAGCGATTATTTGGTTGTCTTAGGGGTAAGCAACATTACGAAATTACGACAACAAAATACCCCAATATCAGACGTAACTGAACATATAAAAGGACTATCCATTGCGGCAATATCGATAGGTCTCGCTTGTAGCTCGACCAACCCCCCCATATCGACCCTCCCTAACCACGGACACGCCACGATGTTCAATCCACACTCGCACACCATCATCCCGCCCAGGAGAGGATTCACTGCGAAAGTAAAACCCAGGTTCACGATTGTGCCCGGCATGGAATCAAAGGACTACACAGCGGTATGCCGCCATCTTGCTATGATAGAGTCTGGTGGCACGATTACTGGCCCCGAACCGAACTTTTGGACGCAATGGGTGGAGGCTAACAACCTCACGGACGTAATTCTGAACGCGATCGAGTCTCACGCGCTCCACGCTCCCTATCTAGAAGCGCAAGCCATCTTGAATTCTGGCACGGTCATCGGTTCCCCTAGCAGGTTCACGCGCCCACCACTACCTCCTACATCTCCCTACCACAGCCGAGAGCGGGTGCCACCCCACAGCGGAGGTCCTTACACCAGGCGCGGTGTGCGCGGACGAAACAAATACCGTAATGTTGGGACGAGGCCTACTGAACGACACACTGACAACGCGGGACCTAGTGGTGGAACCCCAACTCCAACCCCAACTCCCTACCCATTCGCGAACACAGACAACGCGCCAATCGACCCCAACAATCTCTTTGTGAACGCGGAATATGTGCCATCGGTTGCCCCCCCAAACTTTGTAACGCCGGCATCCCCTTCACTTTCGAGCACTATCGGCCATATGAATGACCTCTCAATGGCAACGCTACAGATGGAACACTCGGTCGACACCCCGAAGGAGCGGCTGAGGCGAGCTCCTCAGCTCCAAAGAACGTCTAGACTTCGTCGTAAGTGCAGGTTCTGAATTTATTTTATTGTTCCCTTTATCTTTAGTATTATATACGGCTTCTAACGACTAATTCCTAATTCGTAGATGCGAGTCGCCAATGTCGCAGGAGGGCGACTGTAAGCGATAAGCTTACATAAGCATAGAGAACCGTATATAAGCTAGAACCTTAGTAGATAGGAAAAGGAGAGATCTTGTATTTTACACCCCTAGTGTAATATCAAGTTCGACTTTGGTTCAGCGACTTTCGATCACCCTAAGATAGTCCCTTGACCACCTGAACTCAATCGCCGGCCTCTGCCGACGTTAAGGTCCCTCACAGGCCGGCGATTGAGTTCAAGTGGTTAAGGGAACTAAACCTAATAACCCCCCTTAGTAGAACGGACAAAAGCCACGTGCACAACTACGTAAATGAGGAAATATATTTTAAAACCAACTAGAGATTTCTTCCCGTTAAAGAGAGGCTGGTCACCTGCTTAAAATGTCATAAATAAATGATCAAGGTGTGGTAATCTGAATTGCTCGACTCTACGGTATGAGCAAACCCAACCCAACCGAACTCATTTTGAAAAAAATAGACATACCCAATTACAAATATGGAAAATCTGGAATCAGATTTGCGGAACTAATTTTATGATTTTCGAGAAATTTTTCAGCGCACGTGCCTGTGCATGTGACTTTTATCCGTTCTACTAAGGGGGGTTGTTAGGTTTACTGTTAAGGGACAATCTTAGGGTAATCGAAAGTCGCTGAACCAAAGTCGAACTCGATATTACACTAGAGGGTGTAAAGTACAAGATCTCCACCTTTTTCTATCTACTAAGGTTCTAGCTTATAATACAGTTCTCTACACTTGTGTAAGCTTATCGCTTACACAAACTTCCGGCGTCACAAACAAACGCCTTTCCATGGAATCCAACGCCTCCACTAAACGATTCCACACACCGGAATGCAGCACTTCCCTGCAAGCTGAGCTGTCATCATCTACCACCCCGATGCGCGGAGGAAGACCCATCCACTCTCCCAGTTACTACAGTGGGCCCCTTGACGTCAAACGAGCAACCCTCATCGATGATCTCTTCATGGCTGTGCGAGAAGTCCCTTTTCCAACCTTCCTGTCCTCCACTATGCCTCAGTGCCACCAAGCCACATTTGATACCGTCTGGAAGGCCCTCCGCGATGGGGGTGAGATTAACTTCCAGGGTCAATGGTCCCGCCTTGCCCCCGTTCTGGGGAACCAAGAAGAGATGCAGGAAGAAGAAGACGGAGAGGAGGGGATGCAGGTGCAGGAAGAGGAAGAAAACAATATTTTCTTATCCTCAGAAAAAAACATATGCAAACCTCCAGCACAGATCTCCGAGGTCACACCTTTCCCATCGGACGTTGAGGCTGTCAGCAAGGGCGGCATAGCCCATCACAGTCAGAAACCCACCTCGTTGTCAGAAAAAATCATGTACCGTCCTCTGGTCCAGATCTTTGAGAAGATGTCTATGGTCGCTTCTTTCCCATTGGAGGTGAAGGCTATCAGCACGGGCGACATACCTCCTCGTGGTCAGAAGCCCACCACGTCTAAGCCAGATGGATTCCTGGCATTGCCATCAACCCACCCGAAAACCAAGTATGCCTGGGAGGACATTGTACAAGCATGGGAGTTCAAAAAATCGAATGCGTTGACCAGCCAGTTCGACGTGAGGATGCATTTTCTCTCTTTGTCATTACCTTATCATCTCTCTTCCAGAACCGCAGCAAGGTGGTTTGGAGCGGCCATCAGATTCTACGCACAGACCCTCGCCGGCTATGGACCACTGGTCTCACCGTGGAGAAGGCCAATGCAAGGGTGTGGTACTTTGACCGTATGGTGGTGTTGGTTTCTGAGCCGTTCAACATCCTAAAGGAAAGTGACGGTTCCTCCCCAAAATCTCTCTTCCTGACATTATTTTCAGGACCCTATGACCCTTATCCAATTCTGGGTCAGCCTTTTTTCTCTTCCAAACCCTTCCTTTGACCCTACCATGTCCCTCAAACGGGCCAAAAGCGACAACAGGATCTATTATGCCATCCAAGCCGGAGGGCGTACGCTCTATACCCGAGAAGTCATATCAGACTTCAAAGCTAACGCCATGATCGGTCGCGCCACTCGAGCCTGGTCCGCACATCAACGAGAGAGTGATGACAAGGAGGAGGACGGCAAGGTATACGTGGTTCGGGCCATTTGGGGACCAGTAGACGGGGTTCATGAGAAGGACATCAGACAACGACTCAGGGAGGACATCCGAAGCAAGGCCTTGACACCCAAAGAAAAGCAGGAAGACTTGGAGGCCTTCAAAGAATATTTTTTGAATCATCTTCCAGAGCTTTCTGGACCCGTATTATCCGATACCCATCCCCTCTCCCTAACCTTGCCTGAGTCGCTACACAATGCTAGGGCTCTTCCCCTCAGGTTGGAGGACGCCAAGGATCCATCGTTCCTTCTTGGCACCCAAACGCCAACGTCCAACCCTGAGTTCTGGGCTCCTCCTCCTCCTCACCTCCCAAAGAAGATCGTCCAAAGAGTCCATTACCGCGATGTGTTCCTAGGACGTCCCTACTCCCTCACCGAGTTGCGTTCTGCAGGGGACATATTCCAAGCCCTCATGGGGTGTGTCAAAGGTATCTATTCTCCATTAGTCCATTTGGTTCCCCAGTCCCTCATTTTATTCCTTAGGTTTAAAGCTGATGTCAAAGTATGGTTACGTACACAGGGACATCAGCCCAGGGAACCTGTTCTGGGACAAGAGTTGTAAGACCGGTCAGCTGGGCGATTTGGAGTACATGCGGCATATGAGCGATCCACCCAAGGATAACGTGAAGACCGTGAGGCCAAATACCTTCCCAGAGATGGCCTCATTTGACCCTCAGCGGGTTTTCACCTATAGGGCACACTTCAATTCATGGCCTGCGAGATACTCACTGAGGGCCCACTGCACCTCAAATCCAAGATGAATAGGCGTGAGGGAATTTCCCGTGAACAGGCTGTCAAGGTTTTTTCTTCCTCCCCCCAATCAGAGCCTCCACCCTTCCATCCCCTTCATGATATAGAGTCTATGTGGTGGGTTGCCCTCTGGATTCTCATCAGTCGCGTCCCAGAGCCAACCGTCCAATCTGCCTTGGGGGAAGAACTTCAGAAAAGAGTCGATGCAACACGTGATCTGTTCGTGGAACTGTTCCCTTCCCAGCCTAGCCCTAAGCGCAACAACTTCTTTCGGGACGATGGATCTCTCGTGCAGAGAGCAAATACATGCATAAATCCGAAACTATCCACTGCTGAGGTGGGCCTGAAAACCGCACTGGGAGCCTTGGACTTGATGCGTGAGGACCTGGTGGAAATGTTCAAAAGCAAGGCAGAGAACAAGTCCTTGTCGGCAGACCCTCACCAGGTAGCATTGGAGGCCTTCGAAGTATGCCATCAGAGCCTGGGCATGTATACCCTTGTTCTTCTCACCGATGTCAAGAGGAATCCTGAGACACCAGATAGAAAATCTAAGCGTCCAAGGGTTGTGCAGGCCTAGGTTTCTCTCTGCACTCACGTGTACTCATCTCCTGTTTACTTGTTAATTGTACTCATCATAATGTATCTTGTGCGTGGGCGAAGGCGTAACGGATAGCGTGGCGACGGCCCCGACAAGATGTCGAAGCCTCTTGATTTGAAGCGAGCCGGTAGATACAAAAACCCCAAAAAAAGGAGGCGATGGGGCAGGTGGAGGGTAACGATGAAAACAACAGAGAGTAGCAGCAAGAAGCGCCGACAAAAGAGAAGAAGTGAAGTTACAAGAAACAAGGCATGAGCCGAAAAATGAAAGACACCGTAAACATCCGGGATCCCACTTGCAAAGGGTAACCAAGGCTAACTGCCTTATCCAATGCAAGACCGAATATTCAACACCAACCAACCACCCTAACCAGAACTAATAAGAGAATTAGTTAGAAATATACGTCAGAGTCATAGAAAAAGGAAATAAACTCCAGCGTGCGCGGACGCAAGAGAGATAAAAGACTGTAGAACAACAGCGTGCAGCGGATGCGAGAGGTGGTGGCTGAGAAGCCAAAGCGTACCGCGGACGCAGAAGTGAAGGCATGGAGGCCGAAGCGCTCAGCGGGCGCGCATAAAGGAAAGAAGGCACAGAGGCCGAAGCGTACAGCAGACACGTGTAAAGAGAAAGAAAATCCACCGACGTACGATCAAGCAGCAGAAATCAGAAACATGGACACAATTGCATACCAGACAACTAAGAAAAACTGAACATCACGGATGAACAGTCTAAAGGCATACAGCAATGAATATTGCGTACAGACGAGGACTTGACCTAGCAAAGGGGCACGGCGGATACCCAGAAGAAAACTGAGGTGCTGAGGCCGGCGCACACAAGTCATATTTAATCTCGTGCCTCCATTAAATTTAAATTAATGTATTCATGAAATAAATTACATTTTTGGTCAGGTCTACCAGGCAAGGGCAGCACAGACATCTCACAACTCAGCATCAGTGTCATTAGACATGTTGACCATAGGAACCAAACCATTGCGGTAATGATGGATTCTGTCCTTCCATATAATTATTCTGAAAAATGCACAACAAAAATGACAAAAAAGAGTAATTTGCGACTCAGGTTCTCCTAGTAGAAGATGTGGTGCACATATCACACTGTGAGGTCAGTTGGGGTTGCTCAGCACACCTGGCCATAAGTGTAGAGTGGTACCGGAAGGTGCCGCTGGGTCACGTGACTGTAACTACATCACGGTACATGTGACTCAGGGGTGACCCAAGTCTAGCCTATAACAACAACAGGAAGCAACAACAAAGAAGAGGAAAAGAGAGGTAGGAACAAGCTGAAAGATGAAGCAAACAATGTCAGAAAACATGGGTATCCAGGATCCAAGAATCATCTTTGGGATGCGATTGAGTCCAAGATCCACTTATTGTCAGGGACCGGTCCGGGGTCAAGAGTGTCCAGGTATATCGCCTGGCATGGTGCAGGCAGGTGTCCCTGAAGTGGGAATGGTGTGAATTATCATTAGTGTCATATCCATACAACTCCGGACCTCTGCTCCTGATTCTGGACCTCCATCTCCTCCACAACGTCCAACACTACCTCTGGTCCGACTCTGGTTTACTCCGGGTCCGATCCCAACCTTGTAGTCAGGGCACACACCCTGACTAGCCCGGACCCGCTACACTTCCCGCACAGACTTCCCATGCTGCATGCTCCACGCACCACATGATCCGGCCCCGGATCCTGCCCTCATGTGACTTCTGGGTATCCCCGGAAGTTTGCCTGATATTGTGGCCACTGTGGGAAGATGAGAAGTTAGCTTCCTTCTCATCTTCTTACCCACAGTAGTTGTGCCCTGGATAGGGCTGGTTACACCAGAGGCTGTGGACCATAGGGGAGGGTCATGGGGACCCAGGAGTCATCCCCTGACACAGAGCTTGTGATGCTCCACACCTCCAGCTCTGGACTCCTGTACCAGAACCCCATCACACCTCCACCTCCAGAACTCCAGTCACATCTCTGCCTCCGGTGTCATGGCCCTGCAACGCCCCCATCCTTTCACTACTTCTGTCACTTACACCCCGCCACCATTCTTGTGCCTGTTGTTCATGCCCATTGTCCATCACTCAGTGGTGCCAATAGTGGCCCCTGTCCACAGTCCCGTAGTGGCTCCTCCTTTCCCATCACCACTTTAGTTTCCCTGTCATTCAGCCACTGTCAGAGACCAGATCGAGACGAAGGTCTCCATGGCGGAGGGCTTCGGCCTCAGAGACTTATGCCAGGAGCGCTGTGCCAAGTAACATGTCCATGCCCTAACTTACTAACTGGCAACCAGAACTAAAATCTAGTCGATTTTATTACTGAGGTGTAACCTATGTACAAGTTGAGTATATATAGTTACAACGAGGGTGGGCCCATGAATGGTGGGGCTGGGCGGAGCGGAGCTAATGGAGTTAAACATTAGCCGATTGAATATTACCGACAAATCAGGTTATGGGGTTAGCAGCATGGTAGGTGATAACCCAGAAATGGAAAGGAGGGATAGGCCTGAAGGTGGGCTTGCAGGGCAAGCGAGTGTATTGCTCAGCGGAGGTGGGAGTGCGCTAGCAGACGTCGGAGCTGTCCGGAAGCCTTCAGGGCTCCGTACTTAGGGAGGCATAGGTAATAAATTGAAAAGAGGGGGTGGTGACCATTGAGGGATACTGAGGTGATTGCGGAATACGGGAGCTCTGAGGTTAGTGGAGAAGGAGTGGAGGTAGTCTGGAGGGATCGGAAGTGGTGGAAGTCAATGGCTGTGGATGGATATGACAGCCACCATCGTTCTATTCTTATTCATTCGCTTAACTTACTAGTGGTTGATATTGTCGCTGCTGATCTGCTCCTACATTGACATTTGATCATATCCATCCACAGCCATTGTCTTCCACTACCTCCAATCCTTCCAGACTACCTCTGCTCCTTCTTCACTAACCTCAGAGCTCCTGTATTCTGCAATCACCTCCACCTCCCTCGATGGTCACCACCCCCTCAATTCAATATATTACCTATGCCTCCCTAAGTATGGAGCCCCAAAGGCTTCCAGACAGCTCCGATGTCCGCTAGCGCACTCCCACCTCCACTGGGCAATTCACTTGCTTGCCCTGCAAGTCCACCTTCAGGCCTATCCCTCCTTTCCATTTCTGGGTTATTGCCTGCCATTCTGCTAACCCCATAACCCGACTTGTCGGTAATATTCAGTCAGCTAATGTTTAACTCCGTTAGCTCCACTCTGCTCGGCCCTGCCATTCATGGGCCCACCATCGCTGTAACTATATATATACTCAACTTGTACATAGGTTACACCTCAGTGATAAAATCGACTAGAGTTGATCCCCCTTTAGTTCTCATTGCCAGTAAGTAAATTAGGGCATGGACGTGTAACTTGGCACAGTACTCCTGGTCTGAGTCGCTGAGGCCGAAGCCCTCCACCATGGAGACAACTCCTTCATCTCGATCTGGTCTCTAACATTATTCACATATTGACATTTGATTTATTTACATTGACATTTGATCCGCCACTATATTGGTGCCTAGTTTGCCATCCCTATCCAGTCTGATTCCCCGCTTCACCGTCCTTTGTCCATTCATTCCTTCTGTTCCATTTCCCTGGTCCTTGTCGCTCATTTGGTTTTGTCATACTTATCATTCCACTCCTGTCCTGTGCCGGACCGACTGGCCCCTTCTCTGTTCTCCCCTTGTATTTATACTTGTACTTTAACGTTGATGTACATACCTTAGTTTGAATTCCCCTCACAGTATTCCCATCTTAAGTTTGCCTCTTAAGTCTCATCTTTGCCTGAGTCAACATCGCTGCAAGGTCCCTCCCACTAACTCAAAATATGGGACAGCCTGGAACACATGGCACAACGCTCCAGAAGCTGAAGTTGCATATAGCTAAGTGCCTAACCACATTGCTGCACTCCGCTCCACTTCCTGCGATCACCATGAACATCGTTTCTGACATCCAGACTTTGACCTCCTCCTCTGTCTTATCTCCTTGTATTCCTTATTACATTTCATTTAGTGCATCTAGCCAATATTCCGGACTTTGACTTCTGACTCCGGACCCTGCAGTCTCTACTGTATGGTGTCATTTATGTTGGAGAATATAATATGTTCCCAATAGTATAGAGTTTAACAGCCTATATGGCTTGGCTCAAGGGCGAGTAGTGTATGGATGCATGCTAGAGGTCCTGGGTTTGATACCAGGCTTGTCCATGATTTTATGTCCTTGCCATGTAACCTGGATTTGAAGCCATTTGAATTGGAGCTCTGGATAAGTCCAGTAGTTGCACCGGATACAATTTTGACACTGTCCTCACCCGGTGCCCCTGCTCAACTTCCCCCCCTTTCCCTCCTTTCTTCTTCTTTCCTTTTCTATTACAGGGATGATGTAAGCGGGCTAGGGATCTAACCCACTAGGAAAACAGGAAAAGATGGGGACTGGATAGGTATCCAACAGGTCAGGAAAAAGGGGTAATGGTGATATGGTATGGTCCGGTGTGGTCCGGTGTGTGGTGTACTCCAGTCAATCTCTCACCCCACCTCTCTGGGTGACACTAAGGTGAGGACTGATCTAGAGGTCTTCTTAGTTGTCTTCTATATCGTACTACTCCCTACTAGCTTGGGAGGGGCAAACTCGGTGGTTTCTAATCCAAAGGAAAAAGTAGATGCATCCTCATGTACAGGTATATATGAGAAATGATCAGAAAAAATGAAGGAAAATATCCGATGAGTCCCATGTGCTTAGGTGGGTCATATCGGCAACAAACAATATTGGAAAAAGGAAGGGAAAACAATAATCAAGAAAACAATAAAGCAATAAATGATTTCCAGCCAAAAAATATCCAACTCTATCCATCGCCAATCAACTTCCGCTAATTACGGATCCTAGTACTCCTAAATGACGCGTTTCCAACGGTACCAATATTGTCCAAATTGGTGCAGTGGTTGCTGAGATAAGTGAAATCCAATCTGAGTGTGGCCGCACTGCTGGGTGGGCATGGGAATTTGGTCTGTGAGGACTGGGAATGTGTCTGGAAAAATAGGAAAAAATCATGGAAGAGTAGTAATGGTATATGAGGACGTGTGTGATGTGTTTCGTGAAGTGGGGATGTGCAGGGATGGGGAAATCGCGATATTTGGTTTGTTTGTGCAGTACCAGCTGTGCCCGCCTACAACGACTTTCCTTGCATCAATGTACCATTGACCTGGCTGCAGTGCAACATGCCCAGACCTGGGCACACTGGGTGACCTCCCACACACCAGATGCTCCTAGGATCTCTTGTGGAGATACCCCCACAGGTGTGGCTGTGTGTGTAGATGACGTTGTAGGCAGGATAATTGCCCATGCACGGACTCAGCTTGGATACCCACTTCCACCATTCAGAAAACCCCTTCTATTCATGCTACAACCTGGTACAAATTTGACATCTAGAAATAGTGCTAATTCTTACGATTCTGACGATATCAAGAATGTCCCAATCTATTTTTCAACACGGTAGTACCTTGATGTATGCTAGGTTGGAAGTGTGTGAAAATATTGGAAAATGAATGGAAAGCTAGTGAAGGGGGTAGTAAACTGTTTCCCATGGTTACAGCCCAGCCTTAGGATGCTGGGTGTTTACTATCTGGCTTGTCCTTACTCTGCCTACATTTACTATCCCACCTATGTTTAGTATCCCACCTACGTTTACTATACCACTATCCCACCTATGTTTACTATCCTGAAGCAAAATGAACTCTTTGAGTTTTTTCCCTAAGTAAAATTTATATTACAAGGAGGGGCCACCAACAGTGGGATAGTAAACACAAACAGGATAGTAAAAGCAAGTGACCTTTTTGGGGGCAGCCAGACCTCAGAGCTGGGTGTGTAATCAATTCAATCCAAAATCTTCATGCCACATGCAACAAACTTATGGTCAACTTGGACAACCACTATGTGGGCCTTTATAGTGGGACCTCAGGACATTTGCATGGGGCCTAAAAGGCCTTTTTCACTATAAACATCCTCAGATGTCCTAATTCAGTTTGATTCAATGGTTGCAAATTATCCCAGAATGCCATACTGGTCCATCCCATGGTCTGTGCACAATGCTGGCCACTGTCTGAAGGGGTGTCAATGCTGTTTCCCACGGCCCCAACGCACTTTATGCAGATGGATAGCCCCTTTGAATAGCTTCCAGAATATATATTTTGAGACTGAATTGACCAATAAATCATTGAGAAAAATGCAAAATACTTTTTTGGATGCGAGTCTTTTGGGTTAGTGTGGCTGTCCACCTCATGTCTGTGCACAGTGCTGGTCATTGTCTGGAGGGGTGTCCAGACTGTTTCCCATGGTGTCAACACACTTTGCGTAGTTGGATAGCCCCTTCAAATAGCTTCCAGAATATATAATTTGAGACTAAATTGACAAGCAAGTTATTGAGAAAAATGCAAAATACTTTTTTGGACACGAGTCTGTGGGATAGTGCTTGGGCCACTAAATTTCACTGACAGTCATGGAAGTCATTGAAATTCCTGGGTCACTGATATCCTAAAGACTCGTGTCCAAAAAAGTATTTTGCATTTTTCTCAATAACTTGCTTGTCAATTTAGTCTCAAATTATATATTCTGGAAGCTATTTGAAGGGGCTATCCAACTACGCAAAGTGTGTTGACACCATGGGAAACAGTCTGGACACCCCTCCAGACAATGACCAGCACTGTGCACAGACATGAGGTGGACAGCCACACTAACCCAAAAGACTCGCATCCAAAAAAGTATTTTGCATTTTTCTCAATGATTTATTGGTCAATTCAGTCTCAAAATATATATTCTGGAAGCTATTCAAAGGGGCTATCCATCTGCATAAAGTGCGTTGGGGCCGTGGGAAACAGCATTGACACCCCTTCAGACAGTGGCCAGCATTGTGCACAGACAGTTGAGCAGCCTGAGGATTGTCATGGGAAATCAGATTCAATTGTGGCATTATGTTTTGAATGTCTACCCTGAATAATACAAATTTAATTGAATTATAGAATCATCCCAGGACATCCCAGGACGTCCTGGTGAATGGATCAGGCCTTTTCTTTCTTCATGTCACGGCCCCACAAAGTCCCCACCCTTCTACCACTTCCATCACTTAGCGGCGCTGATAGTGGTTCCCATCTATGGCCCCGTAGCGGCGCCTCCTTCTTTCTCCCGCCACCACTTGAGCTCCTCAGCCATTCAGCCAATACTGTTTTATTCTTATTCATTCACTTAACTTACTAGCAGTCGATGTTGTCACCACTGATCCGCTCCTTGTTGACATTTGGTTTATTCCTTTATTGACACTTGGTTATTCCTTTATTGACATTTGATTTATTCGTATATTGACATTCTGATCCGCCACCATATTGGCACCTAGATTGTTGGGCTATCCATTCTGTCTCCCAACTTCGCCATCCTCTGTCCCATTCATTTCTTCTGTTCCATTTCCCTGGTCCTCATCGCTCTTTTAGTACTTGCCATCTCGCTCCCGTCCCGCACCGGACCGACCGGCCCCTTCTCTGTTCTCCTTTCATCATATTTATACTTGTAGTTTACTGTCGATGTACTTCAGTTCGAATATCGACTAGAATTCCCCCCCAAGTACTCTCATCTTAAGTTCGCCTCTCAGTTCCATCTCCGCTTAAGTCAACGTTGCCACAAGGTACCTCCTGCTAACGTGAAATATGGGACAGCCTAGAACGCATGGCGCAACGCTCCAGCCAAGTCGTTGAAGCCAAAGTCCGAACCACCACAACGCCTTGCAACGGAGTAGCTCATTAGCTAAGTGTCCACTCACGCCACCATACTCCACTCCGCTTCCCACAAATACCTTGAATACAGTTTCTGACACTTCACCAGGATGTCCAGGACATCCACTAGTAAATACCCCCTTTTAGGCCCATTTGAAGGCTGTTAGAAACCACCTCTGCCTAATGCCGGCATTTAGTGTAATGGTAACACACTCTAGGTACCTATGCAGGGCTCTGTGGTTCAGCTCCCAGAATGTCCATATTTTATGCATTAAGGTTCCTGAGACCACATGTACAAATTCCAACAAAGGCCAAATGGCCCCCCCTCTATAGGCCATCATTAGATGGCTGACTAGGCTGGTTTCTTGTAGAGCAAGTGGACACGCATGCTTGCTTTTCATTTCATGTGCCTGGGCGATGAACTGTTCCCATGGAGCAAGTGGATGCTTGCTTTTCAATTGAATGTGCCTGGGTGATGAACTGTTCCCATGGAGCAAGTGGACATGAGCACTTGCTGGTAGTGCCAGAAGCAGAGCAAGTGGATGCTTGCTTTTCAATTGGAACTTTTCCCATGGAGGGCATGAGCACTTGCTGGTCCCTTGCCTGAAGTAGGGCAAGTGGACATGCACACTTGCTAAATCTTTCTCATGGAGCAAGGGGACATTTACGCTTGCTTTTCCATTCAATGCAGCTTATGCCATGCATGGTTCCAGTTCAGAGCCAATCCCAATGGGTCAATGTCCTTGACCAAGATTTGGTTCCCATATTTCAACTACTAGAGTGCTTGCACTTTGCTTGACTATGCACAGCCCTTGTTTTGTCCCAGCATGAATCACAGTGGGAATTAGAGTTGCGTAAAAAAACCATTTTAAAGATGGTAAAACACCTTCACTTTTACGATGATTCAAATAGTATTTTACCATTAAGACTATGGTCCTTTACTGAGTTCCCATTACCATACTAACGAGGGTAAAAGACCTACTTTTTCACAGTTTTCTACCATCTCAATGATGGTAAATGGTCACTTTACAATGGTCGTATTTGGTATTTTACCTCACGGGTCTGGTAATTTACGATGATTGTGGATGGTAAAATACATAACGGTTCATGGCTATTAATATGGCAATATACAGTGAAAACGACATCGCATCTCAGGTTGCATTACAGCAAACAGCATTGATTATGAATGGGAAACCAGGCTGTTTTGGGCAGTGGGCAAGAGGCAAGTGGGGGCTAGATATGTGTTGATTTGATACAGCACAGACCATGCAGCCTAGTAAAAATACAGGAAGCCTTGGAATTGAGAGTACTGTACCTACATGACCAGGAGCCTGTCATGCATCACGCTGGCCTTGTGGCACGGCTCAAATTGGTCGTTTGTCATGCATCACACTGGGTCTGAGGCTCTGGGTCCCTTGTCACGCTGTGACTCTAGTACGGTTTCAAGGTGGCTGTGACATTTTCAATTCAATTTTTCAATTTCCAAAAAAGGCAATTATACTTCATGAATTAAAAACGAAAATCGCCATTTGACACTTTTTGCAGATTTTTGCAAGAGGGGAATTTTTGAATGTTCAAATTTAGAAATATATGCTGCCTGCTTATTTTGTTGTGCAGGAAAATGCCAACTCATGTGTCATGCCTCTGGAGGTGTGTCACGCCTTGAAGGGCCGCTTGCAGCAGGCTCTCCCTTGTCACGCTGTAGGAGAAATAATATTCAAAGAATAAAACAATGATCTATCAGAATAGTCAACAAACAGGTGACAAGTTCAGATGTTTACTCATGATCTTTATGAGACTGGACAGACATTAGAAGATCATTATAAATTATCTACACCCATGTAGCATGAGATTTAATCTACTACAAGCATGCCTAGAACCTGGCATAGGTGTAATATTCAAAGAATATATCCCTACAACAAGAAAATAGCACATAGACGGCAGAATAAGAAGGAACATTGGGAAAGAAATGTGAATATCTCGGGAACCAGTATACTTTGGACTGTAATCTTTTTACCATCTGAAAGAACTGTTTCTTAACTTTATCCACGGTTTTGTTTCATTCTGAAAGCTTCAAAACTGACGGAGATATTGCTCAAACGGCGAAACACCTTATAATTCATATATATTTATTTGCTAATTCTTACAAAAAGTAATGTGACTCAAGGGAAATATATTGGCGCCCGGAAGTCTGGCGGACCGAATACCATATGACAGAGTATTTCCCGGCGCGGGCGGACAGTTTTTGATCGCATCAGAAGAGGAGAAAATGCTAAAAAACCAGATCTTGTATATTTTCCCATGATTCATCAAAACTTTTTGATTTTAAGCTCAAATAAATCGGAACAAAGGAATGATTGATGATCTGGATCTCGGATCATAAGCATAAAGTGATTCAGAAGTCCACGGATCGGTTAATTAATTGGGAAGGCTCTAGAACATTAGTAATGATGTGGCTTCACAAAAAGGGGTCAATTAGAGAACAGTCTAGAAAGTTCCTTTATAGCCGAGTCATTTCTAAAGATAACCGTTCGTAATTAAGGCGGTGTAGAGCATAGCTTCAGCACTACAAGATCCCGCTAAGATCGGCCCAAAAGACAAAGAAATGAATTACTTATTGCTGAGTCATGTCCTAAGTCCATTATTGAATCCAGGATCTTGGTGATCTCGTACTCGAGTTCGCCGTCGATCTCAACTGGCGGCAGCGGAGGCTGTTCCCGGTTGGGGATGGAATTGGGTATCGTGGGCTCAAGTTGGGAGACATGAAAGACTGGGTGCACAGCCTTCATGGTGTTGGGGAGGCGGAGTGTGTGTGAATGAGAACCTGGCTGCGCAATGATCTCAAACGGCCCAAGGTTCTTCTCGGTGAGTTTCGCTGATGGCCTAGTAGTGCGGAAATACTTGGCCTTGATGAACGCTGAGCTGCCGATGTCGAATGGCGGTGTGGGGAGCCGTCAAGCATCTGCAGGGCCTTGGTAGTGCTGTTGGGCATGGGTCATCTCTTCACAGAGGAACTGGTGGAGAGAGTCGAGATCGACCGAGTAATCTTGTGCTTGCACTGAGGTCAGATCTCGCTCGGGGTGGACGGCAAGGTTGGGGTGATACCCCTTGTTGGCGAAGAACGGTGAGACCCCTGTGGTAGCATTCGGGGCGTTATTGTAGGCGAACTCAGCGAGGGGCAAGAGTTCGGACCAGTTGTCCTGCTGGTAGTTACAATAAACGTGGAGGTACTGCTCCAGGGTTTGGTTCATCCACCCGGCCCGACCGTCGCCTTCAGGGTGGTATCCCGAGGTGAAGTGTAGCCATATATCGAGGGCTTTGCCCAGGGAGCGGAAGAAGTGGGAGATAAACTCGGATCCCCTATCCGAGGTGATGTGGGAGGGAACGCCATGCTTGGAGAAGACGTGGAGTAAGAACAGCTTTGCCAACTCCGGCGCCATGATGGTGTCCATAGACGGTACAAAGACGCACTGTTTGGACAACCGGTCAACGACGACCAATATGGCGGTGTAACTGGAAGAGGCAGGAAGGTGTTCTATGAAGTCCATGGAGATGGAGTGCCATGGGCGTTCGGGGATTGGGAGCTGTTTGAGCAGACCGTACGGCTTGTGGCGGGGAGTTTTGGTGCGGGCGCAAGCGGTGCAAGAAGACACGTAGTCTTTAATGAAGGTGCGCACATGTCAGAAACTATGTTCGAGGGGATCGCGGGAAGCGGGGCGGAGTACGGCGGCGTAAGTGGTCACTTAGCTAATGAGCTACTCCGTTGCAAGGCGTCGAGGGGGTTGGGACTTTGGCTTCAACGACTTTGCCAGAGCGTTGCGCCACGCGTTCTAGGCTGTCCCGTATTTCACGTTAGCGGGAAGGACCTTGCGGCGACGTTGACTTAAGCGGGATGAAGCTGAGGGGCGAACTTAAGATGAAAGTACTTGGGGGGAATTCTAGTCGATATTCGAACTGAGGTACATCGACAGTAAACTACAAGTATAAATAGGAAAGGAGAACAGAGAAGGGACCGGTCGGTCCGGCGCGGGACGGGAACGAGATGATAAGTACGACAGAACTAAAGAGCGATGAGGACCAGGGTAATGGAACAGAAGAGATGAATGGGACCGAGAACGGCGAAGTTGGGAGGCAGAAAGGATAAGCCGACAATCTAGGCGCGCGGGTCAGAATGTCAATATACGTATAAATCAAATATCAATAAAGGAATAATCAATTGTCAATAAGGAATGTCCATAAGGAGCGGATCAACGGCGACCATAACAACCGCTAGTTAGTTAAGCGAGTGAATAGAATAAAACGATACCGGCCGAATGGTTGAGGAACCCAAGTGGTGGCGGGAAAACGAAGGAGGCGCTGCTACGGGGCCGCAGAACGGGAACCACTATCGGCGCCGCTAAGTGATGGGCAATGGCGAGATTAACGGCGCGAGTAACGGCGTAAGAATGGGGGTGCAGAAAGTGGTAGAGGGGCGGGGACTTTGCGGGGCCGTGACAGCACACCCAGCCAGGTATACTCCTGGCGGACAAGATCCAAGGTACGGTTCCGTCCAAAATGCCCAGAGAGTGGGTGGTCGTGCTTGTATCTCAGCACGCGGAGCCTGAGGTCATTGGCATCTGGGACGTAGATCCGGTTGTCTAGCCTTATGAGGCCGTCTGTGTCCCTAGACCAGCGGGAATCCTCTGGTATCGCGGCAGTGAGATAGTCTGCAATGGCGGGGTCATGGGGAAGGGCGGTGATGATGTCCTTATGGATAGCATTGACATCGATGAGGGAACTTGCACGGAGGACGGGTTTGGCGAGGTATGTAGCTCTTAGGGAGGACGCGAGCTGCTCCTGCGTGAACACCAGTCTGAAGTTTTGAGGGTTAACGCGAGCGTAGTCCCTATCCCCCTCTTTGGGGTAGACGTCCCACCATCTAGTCAATGCGTCTGGTTTCGCGCCCAATTTTCCCGGGCAGAAACGGACCACCATGTTGAATTGGGATAGAAACTCTGACCACCGTGCCTGATGGCGGGTCAAGAGTTTCATGGTGCAAAAATATTCCAGGTTTTTGTGGTCGGTGACCACGTCAATGGGTGTTCCCGAGCCCTCTAAGTAGTGCTGCCATCCTCGAAAGGCTTCATAGATGGCTAGAAGCTCCTTGTCATGGGTGTCATAATTGAGTTCCGGCGCCGTCAGCGTCCTTGACCGAAAAGCAACAGGGCGTATCTCATCATCCGGGCAGCGGATGGAGATGATGCCCGATATTGCATAATCGGAGGCGTCTGTCTCGATGATAATCGGCACATCAGGGACCCAATGGGTTAGGATGGGGGCAGAGGTAAAGGCCTGCTTAAGGCGTTGAAACGCCGCACAGCAGTCATCAGAGAACACCCAGGGGACTCCCTTGTGGGTGAGTCGGGTCAGCGGTACCACAATATCGGAATATTCGTGGATAAAATGCCGATAGAAATTAGCGAATCCTAGGAAGGACTGAACGTCCTTTACCTTACGGGGTTTGGGCCAATCTTGGATGGCCTTAACCTTTTCCGCGGACATGGTTAGCCTGTTGGGAGAAAGGACGTACCTGAGGTACTCCGTGGTGTCTGTGTGGAATTCGCACTTCTTCGGGTTTGCAAAGAGGCCATGTTGTCGTAACTGGTGGAGGACTTCTTGGATGTGCTCCTCATGGGAGGCCTCGTCTTCTGAGTATACGAGAATGTCATCTAGGTAGACGACAACACAGACGTCGAGGAGGTCGGCAAAGATGGAATTGACAAACCGCTGGAACGCTGTGGGTGCGTTGGTGAGACCGAATGGCATGACTAGCCATCCGTAGGAGCCATAGCGGGTGCGGAAGGAGGTTTTCCATTCATCACCCACGGTGATATGCACAAGATGGTATGCATGCTGCAGATCGAGCTTTGTGTAAATTTTGGCTTGGCTTGGGGTGTCCAGTAGGTCTGCTATGCGTGGCAGCGGGTATCTATCCTTCTTGGTTATCTGGTTGAGGCCCCTAAAGTCTACGCAAAGGTGGAGTGAACCGTCCTTTTTGCAGACAAAGAGCACCGGCGCGGCGTGTGCCGACGAAGATGGCCTAATAAAGCCGGTAGCTAGGTGCTTGTCGAGAAACACTCGAAGGGCCTCAAGCTCGGTCGGGGATAGGGAATACAAGGTTCCCAATGGGGGGTGCATACCTTCCTCTAGCTCGATCCTCAGGTCGAATTCACGATGTGGTGCCAGAGTGTTAGCCTTGCTTTTGCTAAACACATCGGCGTATTCATGATAGGCCTTTGGTATGGCATCGAGGTCGGCAGGCTCAGAGGTCACGGTTGCGTGCAGCTTGCTTGCTCGAGACGGGATGCTCAGGCTGAAAGTTACGGAGCCATCGAGTTTTGCGGCCCAGGCAAACGCCGCTGGGCTAACAAACTCGATGGAAGGGGCCTGGCGGTCGGGGTTACACGGCGTGTTGGCGGCTGGGACCGGTGTGTTTGCTGGAGGGACTACACTCGGCAGGGTTACAGGAGAGCTCTGGGGGGTCAGCCTGGGTTGTTCAGACGTCCGGAAAGATATACTGCTCTTTGCCCAATCAATCAACGGATTGTAGCAGGCGAGCCAGTTGTGTCCCAGGACGATAGCACAAGAGCCATCCAATGGGGTAACATCACCGGTAGCAAAGTGAACGGGGAGATCGACGGTGTGCGTTATCATGTGATTTGTCGTGCCATCGAACAAGCGGAGCTGCATCGCGGGTACAGAGTAGGTCTGTAAATTGTGTTTATTAACAAGCTTAGTATCAATAAAACAATCGGAAGGACCTGAATCAATTAGAGCGGGAAAAACAAAAGAGGGATCACAGTTGGTAGGAGAAAATGAGGGTGGTCCATTAGCAGGAAACATTTTTGAATGGGGGACAGAGGCCCCGGAATTGGGAGACAAAGGAGAGCCAGGGGCATTCCCCCTTGAAGCGGGAAATCGACCATCACAGGAACCGAAAGAAACAGAGAAGGAGAGAGAATTGGGGTCTGATAGGGCGGACGCGTTTAAGCGTACCTCCCTCTTCGCACGAAGGGGTTGAGTACAACCCTCCGATCGTGCGGTGTCCGGAAGGTTGCCAGTTAGTTTTTTGCGTCAGACGATGAGTCTGACTCCGGCTCTGGTGTCGTGGCCGGTTCTGGGGTGGTGACTTTGGCCGCTCTGGCCTTGGCCGCACTTGATCCGGCCTTGTAGCACTCTTTAGCTACGTGTCCCGACTTACCGCAGAACATGCACAAGTTATTGTCAAAGCGCCGTTGATGCTCTTCCTTGGTCAGCCTGCCATCTTTCCCGAGTTTTGCGGTGAGGTCAGATTTAGGCTTACCGTCGGGGTGCTTGTCCTTTGGTTTATTGGTGGTGGACGTGGATGGTGTGGTGGAGGAGGGCGCAGCAGATCAGTGGGATTTGGTGGGGTGTGGTTTCTGGGAGCCTTTATTGTAGGTGTCGGAGGTGGGTTTATTACGCTGATCGGTCTGGGTCTTTCGTTCCCAGTAGCGCGTATCGATTTCATTGGCGAGGTCCCGTAGGTCGTATAATGATGTTGGCTTACCAAACCGAGTGATTTCATCTTTGATACAATCGGGCAGACCGCAGTAGAACAGGGCGCGGAGGGCTCCTTCACCCCAGTTGTCCAACTTACCCGCGTAGCGGTTGAACTCGGTGACATACTTCCCGATGGTCTGTCCATCCTTCATTGCTAGGTTGAACAAACACTCTTCAGCTTCACCGACGGGGTCACGCAGGCCGAAGTTACGTTCGAGTTCTCCCACAAACCTGGTCCAGTCGTTCATCCACCGTGGTTTTCGACTGGGCTGGTGGCCACGAAGGATATCGGGCTCAAACCAGTCCAGTGCCACCCCCTTCAAGTATGAGACAGCGAATAGGACTGTGTCAGCCTCAGTCGGGAAGGCTCGGGCACGGGTCATAAAGTTTACCTCACATTGGACGAAGAACGTACGGAGTTTGTTGCGGTCAGAGCCGTCAAATGGTTCAGGTTCACGGACCTTCTTACGGGCCGGTTCAGGTCGAGGCGGCGGTGGAGGAGCTGGCGGTGGTGCTGGCAGCAGAATCATCTGGCAGATGTCGCGAGTGGTTTGAGCAAGGTCACTGATTGCCTTGGTGAGTATGAAGGCCATACGTCCCTTCGGCAGGGCTTGCTCTGCTTGGTCAATATCGATCTCTTCGATCTCATCGACCGTAACTGGTGGATCAGCAGGTAGCTCCTCTCGTGGCGCTGGCTCAGGCTCTGGTTTGGGTTCTGGCAACGGCTTGATTGGTATCTGGGCTGTTGACTCGGCCTCATTACCAGGTGAATCACTGTCAACTTCGCTCGGCGTTCGTTGCCAGCGGTATCGACAGCGTTTCACCGGCATTGAGGACCGTAAGTCTGCCTGGTCTGCTGTGAAGCTCTTGAATAGCGGTTCGTCTGACTCTTCCCTATCAAATAATACGCGTGAGGTGTACTGCGTATATGGTGATGCGGAAGTACCAGCCACTGGTTGGTGGGTCTGAGAACGGGTTCTGGGTTTGCGAGACATCGTTTAACGTCAAGAGCGAGGGGAGTTCGAAAATACTGTCAGGGCATGGGAAACGTTACTGTGGCTCGCCGTCAGCAACCACTAAGGTCTGCTGCTCCAGCGTAACAGCCCGTTAAGGGCAGGGGTGACAATCGCAGCGAAACAGGGTTTCGGCTTCAACGACTCATGCATGAGCGTTGCGCCTCGTACTTGACGCGGCCCCGATATTTCAGAAGGCAGAGGGTGCGACTGAGTTGGACAGAGAGTGTGGGGGGTAACCCTAGTTGATTTTCGAACTAAAGTACGAGGTAGTATACAAGCGGTATTTAAGTATAACAGAATGAATAGGATTAAGTCGCCAGATCTCATGGAGATTGCGGGCGGGCTTAAGAAGGAACGAAAACAAACAAAGAGTGTGGGAGAAGGATGGCTGTGCACGGCCGTCAAGAAAAGTAAGTGTGATAAGGAATGACTTATAGGCCCGTGACGGGCCATGGAAACAGGGAGCAGTGATGGGGAAAGGTGACGGGCTTGTTCAGGCAGCATCGGGCGGGTGGCGGAGTTGATGGGGTTGAAGCGGAGGAGGGAGAAGGTGTGGGGAGTGATCACCTGACCATGGGAGTTGCCGGGTCATGACAACATGCCCATGTTGATTAGGCCCAGAGTTCACATGGAGTTCAGGTGCATGCATGACTAGAAACTGGCATTACATAACACACCCTAGTCTCTTCCCACGTTATTCATGTGGTGAGGTATTCTAGACATGTACTTGCAGGGAACCCAGGTGTTTCAAATTTAAGGGAAATCCTAGTTTAAACAGCACCCTTATGTTAGATACAGTGGATTCGGACGACTCCGGAATGGAATTGGAGACTTAGCGTGGAAGGACCTCAGCCTCAGCAACTCAGGCGGAGCACTGTGCCATTGCTGGTTGTCCTGGGGGTCCCTAATTTCGGATCTAGCAGGGGGACTTAGGGGGGAATCAAGTCGATTTCGGACTGAGGTTACAAGTTACTATGTACATTGTATATAAGGAGGGGTCCGGAATCAAAAGGAGCAAGGGTACTCTGAAAGGAGACAAAGGGAGCTGGAATGAGGAACAGCACCGAGGGTCAAGGGTTTGACTCAATGGTGTTTCCCAAAGGAGGAGTGAAGGGCCAAGGCCCAAGGAGGAAGGAAGGAGGAAGGGAGTGGGGAATGGCTAGCTGACTGAATAGAAAGGAAGCAGTAGCCCAAATAGAAATGAGGGAGAATAGCGGAATTGAATGGAGCAATGCAATAGTTGCAAGGTCCAAAGTAAGTCCAGAAAGTCTGAACTCAGAAGTTAAACTCCAGAATATTGGCAAAGGTAATTAAATGGAATGAGCTAAACAATACAATGGGTATAAGCGGAGGTGGGGTCGAAGTCTGAGGTCGGAGCTAAGACCGGAGGTTCCGGAGATGGAGATGCGAACGGGATTCCAGAGTGGAGGTCCAGAGTTGGGAGCATAGGTGTTGTGTGCTCATCTGGAAGGTGTTGAGGTTGAGGTCGGAACCAGAATGTTCCAGAGTTGGACTGAAGGTGGTGTCGGAGCCAGAGGTGGGATAGCCTCTTGGGAGTTGGCAAGGAGAAGGTGGAAGGGAAGTAGGGCTCTGGAATCAGTTTTGGAGTTCCAGGAGCCTGGAGTGGAGGTCAGGATTGTATGGAAATGACACCTTATGAGCATTTTACCAGGGACCCGGGGTATATGTATTCCAGGGACCAATCAAAAGGCTCTGGAGCGAGTAGAGTTTGAAAACAATGATGATGATTGAACTCCAGAAACTTTGATGCCAGTCATCTTTCACTTGGATCGTGTATTTTCTGTTTCCTGCTCATCACTTATTTCACTCAAAGAATTATGGTTATCCGCACTGTAAACTACCATGATGATACTTGTGAATAATATTTTTTACCAACTGGAATCATCGTAAATTACCAAGCCTGTGGCATAAAATACAATGTATGATGGTTGTAAAGTGACTGTTTACCTAGTCAAAAATGACCAAAAAACAGAGGTACTCTCCAAAAGTGTAATCCTGTGTCATGAAATCATGAGGAGTCATGACATGTCACAAAATTTCATGACCCCTCATGACATGTCATGACAATTGAATTGAATCAGACATTTTTTACATTGAAAATTTTGGATTTCATGAACCGTCATGAACCGTCATGTGCTGACAAGGTTCATGACTGCTGGTGACACAATATGACATGATGCCTCATGGAGGTTCATGAGTGGTCATGATGTTCATGAACCCTCATGACCTTTCATGACCTGTCATGAAGGTTCATGGAGTGTCATGGAGTGTCATATGTTTATTTTGACCTTTCCCCATCATGTAAAATGCTATAATGTCCCATGATGCATCATGGACATTCATAATGCTCCATGAACATGTATGATGAGTCAATGCATGAGATGTCACAAGCACTTATGAACTGTCATGTGACAGACCTTATTTGTGACAGCACTGACTGATCAACCTCCAACTCATGGACTTGTGTCAGCACTGCACTGAGTTCTGCTTTTCCTCCAGCCACCTTTGCTGCTTGGTGTCAGAAACAGTGCTTGAGGGTATTCATGGGAAGTGGAGCAGAGTATGGCAGTGTGAGTGATCACTTAGCTGATAGGTTACTCCATTGCAAGGTGTCAGGGGGTTGGGATGTTGGTTTCAACAACTCAGTGGGAGTGTTGTGCCACATGCTCTAGGCTATCTGTATTCAGGTGTAGTGGAGGGAACCTGGTGGCGATGTAGGCTCAAGTGAAGATGAAGTCAGAGGTGAACTATTGTCAGGGCATACCCTGCCTGACCCCACACTGCACTGTGCTGCCCTACTCCACTTCCCCTGCCATTGCTTCTTGCTCCTCCTATCTCACCTTCCCCCTCACCTTTCCTTTTTCCTCTTTCTCTCTATTTCTGTTCTATGGTCAACTTCCTCTTTCTCTATGTACCACCAGTGCACCCACATACCTGGGAACACTGCACACCCCTCCTGTGCCACTACACCCTAATGCTACTGCCCCTATCTGTCATATCCATCCCTGGCCATCGACTTCCGATCCCTCCGATCCCTCTGGTCTACTTCCGCTCCTTCCTCACTAACCTCGGAGCTCCCGTATTCCGCAATTCCCTTGGTACCCCTCGATGGTCACCACCCCCTCCTTTCAATTATATTACCTACACCTCCCTAAGTACAGAGCCCCAAAGGATTCCGGACAGCTCCGACATCTGCTAGCGCACTCCCACCTCCACTGGACAATACACTTGCTTGCCCTGCAACGCCCACCTTTGGGCCTATCCCTCCTTTCCGTTTCTGGGTTATCGCCTACCTTTCCGTTAACCCCATAACCCGACTCGTCAGTAATATTCAATCAGCTAATGTCTAACCCTGTTAGCTCCACTCCACTCAGCTCCACCATTTGCAGACCTGCCCTCACTGTAACTATATATACTCAACTTGTACATAGGTTACACTTCAGTAATAAAATCAACTAGAGTTTACCCCCTTCAGTTCTGGTTGCCAGTTTAGTAAGTTAGGGCATGGACATGTTACTTGGCACAGCGCTCCTGGCACAAGTCGCTGAGGCCAAAGCCCTCTGCCACGGAGACACTCCTTCATCTCGACCAGGTCTCTGACACTATCACTGCACCCACTGCACACCTTCCCACCCACACAGTGGCCACCCCCAGGATCCCGCAGAGACACCCAGAGGGGTGCAGCTGTGTGCAGAGATGACATGGCTCCTTCCATGTGACCTCAGCCACATGTATATAACAGCACCTGGGGTGGGAACAGAAGAAGCAGCCTTCTTCTCACTTTCCCACTTCAGACTAAGTGGTCAGGGGTGCTCACCCCATGACAGGACCACTGCTATGCATAGCTGCTACTCCCATCGAGTCCCCCGTGCTGGGACTTTGCCACTTTCAGAGCTGTCCCTGACAACTATGGACAAGAGGACTTGGGGGGTATTCTAGTTGACATTCAAACTGAGGTACATAGGTAGTATACTATCTACAATGCATAAATACAGAAGGGAGAACAGAAGATGGGTGTCAGGGGACGACTCCCGGGTCCCCATGACCCTCCCCTATGGTCCACAGCCTCTGGTCTGGCCAGCCCTATCCAGGGCACAATCCTACTGTGGGTAAGGAGATGAATAGATAAAGAGGCAAGTATGTACACTTGCCTACTGTGGGTAAGGAGATGAGAAGGAAGCTAACTTCTCATCTTCCCACAGTGGCCACAATATCAGCAAAACTTCCAGGGATACCCGGAAGTCACATGAAGGGGTGGAAACCAGGTCCGGGGCATGCGGCGCGCGGAGCGTGCATGCATGCGGGAAGCGCAGCAGGTGGAAGCGGGTCCGGACGCGGGTCCGGGTCCAGGCTAGTCAGGGTGTGTGCCCTGACAATGGGCTGGTCAGTCTGGCACCTGAATGGGAGGCAGAGTGGTGAACATGACAAACTAAATGAGGGAACGAGAACCAGGGAGACAGAGAGTGAGAGAATGAATGAGAGTGGAATGAACAATTAAACAAAGTGGCAAAGTAGGGAGGCAACTGACAACCTGGGTGCCAATATAGTAGCAGATCAAGTGTCAATATTTTACTTATTCATTCTTCACTTGGGTTCTTGTCTTTGATAATCCCCACTCATTTCTGCACTGGACCGACTGGCCCTTCCCATGATTTCTCTCCCTTATTTATACCTTGTAAATACTTTCAGGGACCTTAGTCTGAAATCAACTAGAGCAACCCCCTCTTGTGTGATGCTTTCATATCACTTTCAACTTAAGGGTAACATGTAATTAACCATTATGCCCCCAACTGTCATTGTTGTACCAACAATCCTAATTTATGATCAATCACAATGGTTCTTGGGAAGACTCATAGTGATTCATGAAGGTCCATGAGGGTCCATGATCCTTTATGAATGCTCATGACACTTCATGACACTTCATAGACAGGCATGTAACCACTCAAAACCTGCCTGGAACCACTTAAGTCATGAGCAATCATGACCCCCCATGCAGGTTCATGACATCTCATGAAATTCCATGATGGTTTGTCATGAACCGGCATGACTGTGTATGACACTTCATGCTGCTTCATGAAGTTTGGTGACCATTCATGAAATGTCATGACTTCCATGATGGTTCATGAACTGCCATTACACTTTTTGCAAGTTACTGAAAAAACAGGTAATTTACTCTCATAATCATTGCAATAGAGCCTTGGTGAAACTTGATTGTAGAACACTACTCCGCTTGTCATAAACATGAGTGTATTTTACCATCTTTAAAATGGTCCTTTACACAGCTCTAATTTCCACTGTGTCCTGCCCAGCTAAGTTGTAGGGCTGAGGGACACCAAGTGCCGGTGTGCTTTCTCAACTCTCCAAGGAAAGAAATGACCTAGTCTCATCTTGCCAGACAACCAGGAGTGAAGCCTGAGTAATTGTCATGACTGACAAATCCCGGGGCTCCGTCAGCGGTGAATCAATGCCGATAGGCGATTCCACCGACCCGAACCCATCCTTACCAGCCCCAACCCGATGTCTGTTCTATCGACCATGCACCACTTCTGCACCTTCCGCAACCTCTGGTCAGGTCAACACTCCCCTCCGTATCTCGCTGGCCATCATGCTGTCCTTTTGTGACAGCACTGACAGACCACCCTCTGTTGCGGACTCATCAGCACCATGCTGATTCCCGCATCCCTTTGCGGACTTGTGTCGGCATCGCACCGACCCCACATCCTGATTTGCGGACTTGTATCGGTGCCGTGCACTGACCTCCGCTTTTCCTCTGGCCATTTGTCACTTGGCAGCTTATCATTCATTCCTTGCTGAGTGCCATTTATTGTTTGCTTCCCTGCCAATATTGGCATTTGATCTCCTCTTTATTGGCACTAGGTTATTGATCTCATTCAGTTATTCATCAATAACCCTTGCCACTTATTGTTTATTGATCGTTCCTCGTTTCCAGTTCCCGGGCTCTTGTCCTTATTTAGTTTGACAATCCCCGCTTATCTCCGCGCCGGACTGACTGGCCTTTCTATATTCCCTCTTACCTATTTATATACCTTGTAAATACTTCAGTCTGAAATCAACTAGAGTACCCCCCCCTGTCTGGTCTGAGTCTCTCCTTCTGCAAAGGGGGCTTCCCCCCCTCTGAGTCCGTGCTCGCAGAGTCCGCACTCCTCCTACAGGTCCGCTCCGCCCGCAAGTCTTGTTTGAAGTCCGCTGTGAGTGTCAATCCGTAAATACGGAATCTCCCCCAAATGTCAAGCTCAGGACACAGCGCTCCACCTGAGTCGCTGAGGCCGTGATCCCACTCTGCTAACCTTGAACAGCACTTCCGGATGCACCGCATATTTCCGCCCGCATATCTGCGCGTGCGCTCCAACAGACCTCTGCATCACCTCCGATCCCAACTCAGACAGAAACCCATCCGCATTCTGACAGTAATCATCAACAAGTGTGCAGAAATATTTCTTCCCCCCAAGCCATGTCACCTCCATGGGCCCACACATGTTAAAGTGCACTCATCCGAGCCGTTCTGCAGCGACCTTATGTCCCTTTGTGAAACACCCCCCCACCATCTTCCCCCTGATACATGCTTCACACTCAAAACCCTTTGAGTCATCTGGAATGCCCTCCACTCCAAGAACTGATTGGTTCTTATCATCTCCTTCAGTGTATCTTCCTTTTGTTATAATCACAGTGTCATTAGATATCGCACTCAGTTCTATGCACCACACTTATATACATTTCTGTGTGGCACAAATGAACAAAGGCTAAAGCATTAGGATAATGCAACTTCCCATAAAAGGGAACAATAACTGTAACACAAGGGCATCAGAATGCCACTTCAACACCTTTTTCAGGGATGTCATCAATGCAGAGGGGTGGTTAAGGGTCTGAATTCTTTTAGAGATTCTGCGATTATGGTTCCATCTGGCTTCTGGATTCTACAAATGCCATCAAGATTGAGGATTGTCCGAAGTCCTTGACGTATCAGGACTCTTCCAGACAAGAGAGGTCAGGTACATATGGATCTTGCTGGTGACACGCTTTCCACACTTTCCATTGGCAGTGCAGGTTGTTAGAACGGTTCCCATCCTCAAGGATGGGATCAGGCTCGAGGGATATTTTGGGGAGGGTGGAAAGGTATGTAATCAATAAATGCCTCCCTGTTCGGACTGAAATGGCTGCTGCAACTGGAGTCCACAACCCATGGTCTGGGAGAGTCTGAGGGTTTGTCAGCTACTAGTGCAGCATCTAGGATGTACTCAGCACACATTGCGCTCTCCTTCTCGGCCTCTGTCACTGTGCATTTTGTTCAAAGATGGCCGATCTTTCCCCAACTCCAACATGTCTTGTGTGTCGTCCAGGAAGGTCATACCCCTTTCCTTTCATGTTGCTTCTGCAGCGAGGGCCTTTGGTGAGACCAGTCTTTGTTCCAAGATCCATCCCATTTGCCCAGGCATGGAGCTCCTCAGTTTCCACCTCTTTTCTTAGTTTATTGAGATCTTGGTCCATGTTGTTGGTTGCTGCTGGAGTGTTTTGGACAAGCATAGTCTGCAAGGTGTTCATGCAAGATGGGAGAGAATGGATGGGTTGCATAGCGATCATCTGGTCTTTGATCCATCTTTGGTTGCCAGGGACTCGTTTGTTCACCTCATGGGCAAGGTTCATGAGGCCAGATAAGTAGTCTGAGATCGATTCGTAATCACTGATCTTTGCATCCCCATACTTAATTCTTGTGTAGTATTCAGCAGAGGTGCCAGCTATCTTGGATGGAGTCGCTGAGGGATAGCCACAATCTTCGGCAAGTATTGCTCTCTCCTTCAACTGTCAGGGACAGTGCAGGAGAGGCAGGGGCGGTGGCATGATGCCTGGCGCTACCAGCTCGGGTGGTAGCGGAGTAGCAGGGCAGTATAGTGGACAGCCCTCCCTCGGGCTCATGTCCCTCTGTGGCTTCTTAGGCTGAAGCAGAAAATGGATTGTTATTAAGATGAAGGGCTAAACTAGGTTAGGGTACTTGTCATATCCATGCATACCCAATCCCGACCCGACTCCCAGACCTCCATCTTCACCACCTCTGGATTCCTACCCTACCGCTGTCCATTCCGATATTCACTTTCGGTCCTGACACCACACTTCCCCTCACCCCTCATGCCACCTCCACTCCTCCATCCTTCTCCTGTCCTATCTCCATCTGCTCCAATACTCACCTCGGACCGAACACCACTCCTCTCGCCACCCTCCTCCTACTCTTCCTCCCACTCCTCTGCTTCCTCCTCACAACACCTCCACCCTTCCGTCATTCCCCTACCCTTCACCCGTCCGCTCCGATACTCACCTTTGGACCTGACACCTTTCCTCTCCTCCACTCCTCTCCCCTTTCCTCTCTCCTCTCTCTTCCCTCTGGCCCTCTTCTGCTGACCTTCTTCCAAGTTATGACCTTCCGCCGCTGTCCCATACCTCGTACCCAGACACCACTCGTACCTTCGCTCCAAGACTCCGTCATAGTTCCTACCTTGGACTTTGACCCCACCTCGGCTTTAGTCCATTGCATTGGTGACCTCATACTATGTAAACACCATTGCCAATATTCCTCGGACTTTCAACCCTGCCTCCGTAAGCTCTGTGACCTCCGAGCTCCACAGATCGTCTTTGGCACTTTTGCCACTTGTAATGTATCTTTCATGTTTCCCCCTCATCCCTATTTGGACTGCTGCTTCTTCCCATTCTAGCCAGTTAGTCATCATCCCCACTTCCCCTCATCCTCCTGCCCCTCTGGGCTTCACCCTCCTTATCTCCTTTTGGATGTACCACAGGTTCAGCCCTATGACCTTTGGTACCACTCCGCTTCTGTCATCCCTTTGTTCCCGTTCAGACACCTTTGTTCCGATTCAGACCCCCTTTGTTTCCTTGTGCTTTCACCCTCTCCATATATATATCGGCGCTTGTACATACTCGTTTTAGGCCTTAGTCTAAAATCGACCTGAAATGCCCCCTAGAGACTTCCTGCTCACCTCCTATGAAATTAAGGACCAAATGGACAAACAGCAATGGCACAGCGCTCTGCTTGAGTCGCTGAGGCCAAGGTCCCTCCTTGCTAAGTCTCCGGTTCCCCTCCAGAATTGTCCGCCCTCACCCAGTTCTAACAGTACTTGCCTGAAGCAAAAAATGAGAAGAAGGTTACTTCTTCAGTTCTGCTTCGGCTTGGTTTATATACAAGTGGGAATTGGTCATGTGAGGGTGTCACGTCACCCCCAGATGGAGCTGGGATATCGTGGGTGGCTCCGTGGGTGATCCCAAGTGTCAGAGAAGAGAAGAGAAATACAAGTAGAGGTGTGCAGTGCATCTGGTGGTGTGGTACCCCTGCATGGTACCCAGTGTCGGGTGCGTCTTGGCTACAGGTATGAATGAGAAGGTCGTCCATATGGAGAAAGCAGGAAGGAAAGGGAGACAGAAAGGTTTGAACAACCCAATATTATTGTAACAACCAGCCAAAGGCAGTTCATCTAGTCATATAAAACATGCTCAAAATGTGAGCGAAGGCGTAACAGATAGCGTGATGACAGCCCTGACAGGATGTCGAAGCCTCTTGATTTGAAGCAAGCCAGTAAATAAGGGAATGAGAAAAAAGAGCAACAGCATGCAGCAGATGCAAGAGGTGGTGGCTGAGAAGCCAGAGCATACTGTGGATGCAGAAGAGAAGGCATGGAGGCTGAAGCATAGCTGTTATGGAAATGGGAATTTCCCATTTTAGACTCTTATGGGTTCTGTATCACATGATTTGTATAGTAATAGAGTTTAACCAATAAACAATCAACCAAAAACCCGAGAGTAATGTCTCATGAAAACATCTATAACAACACCTGCCATATCTATTGTAAAACCATATGGACTTGCTTCCCACCCCCTTCCCTTGTCCTGTGCCTAGGACAGACGAAAATGGGCACTTCCGTTGTAGGGGTGGTGGTCACAGACACCCCAGGCGATATATTGGGTCTCACATGCAGGATAAAATGTTAGAAAATCCTATAGTGAAAATTTGGCTGGGAATCAGGTGATGAGGTTATCGTACCGATGGAAGAGGATGTTGAGGCAATTCCGACACACGTTACGTGAGGAGAATCGGTGAGATATTGACAGAGATATGCAGATTTCAGTTGTGTATCGCGATTCATGTCACATGTTCATTGTGCACACGTGGGAAATGGGGTGCACAGATGGTCCCTGGCATCCCTCAGGCTTCATAAAAATGGGGATAAATATTCATTCTTTATGGTATGGCTGTTTGGGAGGATGTGCTAATTTTGGGACCATGGCGACATGTGGTTGGAAAGTTAGGAAAATGTGCCGGATATTCCCCACCTCAACGCTATCTCACTCAATTCTCTATCAAATTGGATGCGGTTTGTTGCGTTGGATAGTTGTAGTTTAGGCGAGTTGGTTGACATAAAGGGAGCGCAGTTGTGTTGAGTGGTTTGGGCTGGAGATGCAGGTTAGGTTTTCTGTGGCCACTTTCTATTGTTTTATATTTTGTTGCTTGTGATATTGTGTTTCCTATTCTATTTTCTCTTGCGATGTGACCAGATGAGTCATATGGAACATGCTGGAAGCTCGCAGACGTGTTTTCAGGGTCGTTTGTATATAATATTGGCTAGTTACATTTGTAACAGAGATTTCCCCTCTGCTACGTTTAGATCTGGTCACCAAGTGAAGTGTGCTGGAGGCGTGGTCAAGTGCAGTAGTCTTGAGGGAGGCAAGGAAGCCTCACAGTGTCCTCAGGGAGATCCACACCGAGGGATGCCGAGTCCCAGTTGAGTTTTCAGTACGGTTTTGATTCTGTCCAAGGAAGCCGCTTGCTGGCCCCCCTTTTTTGTTTCTCATCCTGCTGGGTGGGAGTAGGTGTGGTGTGAAGTAGTTGATGTGGTGGTGATCATAGTGGTAGGTTGGTGTGCCACTGTGCCGTGCATCCATTCCCTATCTGGTCCCCGATCCCCCTTGTGTGCTCCGCTACCCCACTTGCACCGCCCCCATCTTTGTAACAATAACAGCGGATGCGTAAAAATAAACCGACATACCGATCGAGCAGCAGAAATCAGAAACAAGGAACACTCTCTCTGCAGTTTGACTCCCAGAATGTCCATACCTTATGCATTAAGGTTCCCAAGACCATGTGTACAAATTCCAACACAGTCTAAAGGCATAAAGCAATGAATATTGTGTACAGATGAGGGCTTGACCTAGCAAAGGCCAGAAGAAAAACTGAGGCACTGAGGCCTCCATTAAATTTAAACAAGATGCTTCCTCTGTGTGTAAGCATTATACAGCATTTTCCGCCAGCAGCCTTTAAGTGTCATGTGAGATAAACAACCTTCTGGTGGGGATCCTCTTGCATGTTCTTGTGTCTTTGTGGGTTTATGGGTAGGGGTCGCTACCCTACTCAGGTCCGTGGGCAGGGTTTGGCCACCTTGCTTGCTTACCCAGGGCTAGTGGATGGGGTTTGGCCACCCTGTCTGCTTGGCCTTTCATTTCTCCTGAGACCAGAACACCGCCCACCTTGTTGACTGGGGGTGCGTACATGTTGCTGGATCCAAGGGTCTTGAGCATGCAAGATGGACATTTTGCAGCATTTGTATGGATTTTCAACAACAACAACGACACTAGTCAACTGTCATCAGGATTTGTTTGGCAAGAAGAGATTTCAACCCTGCACCTTCCCCTTCTAGCTGTTGCGCAGTGCGGAAATATCCTAAGTTGCGGTGGTCGGTGTAGACCTCGACTTTCTCCTCCGCTTCTTGTAGGAAATGCCGCCACTCCCCAAGGGCGCGCACTATTGCAAGCATCTCCTTGTCATACACTTCATAGTTACGCCCTACATCCGTGAAACCCTTGGACATGAAGGCTACGGGGTGGAACTCTCTGTCTGTCTGGAGCTGGGATAGTACGGCTCCGGTGGCAAAGTTAGAGGCGTCACACTCAAGTTTGAAACGACCTGTATCGGCAGGGAAAGCGAGAACTGGGGCGGAGGTGACGGTGTCTTTGAGGGTGTGGAAAGCATGGTCCTCGTCTGGTCCCCAGGCCCATACTTTGGTTTTATGAGTCAGCGCATGGAGGGGGCGGGCAGTCTTGGAGAAGTCTTTGATAAACCGGCGGTAGAAGTTGACAAACCCCAAGAAGGACTGTACTTCCTTGACCTTGGTTGGGGTTGGCCAGTCGAGAACTCCGCGGACTTTCACAGGATCCATCGCGACACTTCCCTTGGAGATGATGAGGCCGAGGTACTCGATCCGTTTCCACTCGAACTTACACTTCTCTGGCTTCAAGAAGAGTCTCCGCTTCCGCAGCATCTCCAGGACTTCTCAGACAACCCTCTGGTGCTCCTCCAGGGTGGCAGTGAAGATCAGAATGTCATCCATGTAGCAGATGACGACTTCCCAGTTGATGAAGTCCTGGAGGATGTCGTTCATCATCGTTTGGAAGGTCGCTGGGGAGTTACACAGGCCAAAGAACATGACAGTGGGCTCGAATAGCCCGCGGTTGGTCGAAAACGCCACCTTCCACTCGTCACCGTCCTTGATACGGACGCTGTTAAATCCCCAGCACAGATCTAGTGCTGAGAAGTACTTGGCGTTTTGGAGACGTGCGAGGATGTCCGAAATGAGTGGGAGGGGGTACGAGTTTTTGACCGTGATCTCGTTGAGTTTCTGGTAATCCTGGACCAGGCGCAACGTTCCATCCTTCTTCTTGACAAAGAAGACTGGGGCTCCCATTGGGGATTTGGACGCCCATATGTGCCCATTCTGCAGGTTCTCGTGCAGGAACTTGTCTAGTTCCTTCTGCTCTGGTCGCGATAGGGGGAAGGTCCTCCCTCTCGGGAGTTTGGCATCTGGCACCAGGTCTATTGTGTGGTCCCAGGGCTTCCGTGGGGGCAGCTGGTCGAAGGCCTCTTTCGAAAATACGTCCCGGAAGTCCTGGTACTGCTCTGGGACCAGCGCTTTGAACGGCGCAGGCTCTGCTTCTGGTTCGCAGGCTTCCTGGGCCATCCGCTGAGACGGAGTTGTGGTTGCTCTCAGTTCATGCCCCCACCCCGGAGGGATGATAGCGGCGTAAATCCCATCCCCTGGTTCCACCACGGGGTCCTGGTCGGCATGTCCTCGCATCGACTGACAGGAGGATGGGCAGCGAGACATACTGACCTTTTGCTGCATCCAGTCTACCTCTGGGTTGTGGTGCAGCAACCACGAATGGCCTATGATGAGGGACTGCCGCCCTAGGTTTGCGACAGCGAAGTGGGCCCGCTCCATGTGTCGTCCAAATGTCAGAAGGGCCTCTAGTTCCTCAGTTATGGCCCCGTTCTCGTTTGGGGTCCCATCGACGTTGTGGACAGGGATGGGTTGGGGGAGTGGGGTTGTCTCGAGCCCGTGTTTTCTGACAAACTCGGGGCTCACGAAGTTCCCGGTGGCCCCTGAGTCTAAGAGGGCTGATACAGAGACAGTAGCGAGGGAGGTCAAGGTGGTCAGCTTTACAGCTAGGTTAAGGGATCTGGGGGGTTGCTTCGACAGCACGTAGATGGCAGGTGGCGGGACCGCTACCTCCAGCGCCACGCTTGGTATCTCTCTGTTCGAGGATGCGGTTTTCCTCTTTTTCTTGGCGATGACTCGGTGGAATTTAGACATCGGCACCGACTTAGGTGCCTCACAGTATCTACACGAGTTGGAACTATCGCCTGCAGGTGGCCGGGGCGCGTCCTATAAGACGAAATGTTGGACTAGCGATGTTGTCGCTGGTGTATGAATATTAGATACACGTTTTATCAATGATGAACAAGAGATAACCAACATACCTCAGTCCCGTTGTACGTGAACTGAGGAAAGGTTGGGTTGTGAAAAATTGTTCTTTTATAGTCAGGCGCTATGAATGCGCACTGACTTTGGCACGGACGCCACCAAGAAAGGCAATAGGTGTAAATCTAAACGCCACATGACTCAACATCACCAAACGTGAGTTGGTCATAGCGAACACCATAATACCAAGAATTCTAACACATCCCTCACCAGTCGCCTTCCTGAAAATCCTCTTGGGCCTCTGCTTCCTGCCCTTCTCCCTCTGCCTCTGGTCCATCTACCAGCTGTCTTCTCAGCCCCTCCATGAGCGCTCTGATGTCTTCGGGGTGCATCCGTCTGGCTCGGCGGGTTTTCGGTTGTGGGCAATCCCGCGCGATGTGCCCTGGTGCGTTGCAATTGTAACACAGCCCATTTCGCCTCTGGTCGATCCTCGAGCGGTCGAGGTCCATGGGTTGTGGCCCTGCTCCTGCAGCAGGGCGGGGCGCGGGGGGCTGGGGCAGGGTGGCAGTGGGTGAGGGGCGTGGCAGTGGGAGAGTGGCAGGGAGTGGGGGTCTCGGGGTTAAGAGTGGGGGTCTGGTGGGGGCTAAGCAGGGTTGCGTTGCCTGGAAACGCCGCCACTGGTTGTCGAGGAGGGTGGCCTCGCGTTTCCACTCAGCCCAAGTCATTGGCATGGGGCAGAGGTGGTAAATGCTTTTGCGGAGGCGGGAGTTGATCGCCTGTTCAAAGCGGTCCACTAGCCCCACGTCCCCTAGCCGTGAGGCAGGTCCGAGGATCTCAAACTCCTGGATGATTTTATCCACAGAGTCGCTGCCCTGCCACAGGGTGGCCAGCTTCTGTCTGGCTGTGGCCTCGCGGTTCGGGTCTTGGAACATGGCATCGAGTTCCGTGTTGAACTCGTCCATGGTGAGCCGGGGGGAGCCCGTCATCAGTAGCGTGATGGTGCGCTGCGTCACCCACGCCCCTGCAGTCCCTCCCTTCATATAGGACAGGACAAAGAGGATCTGGGAGAGGGGGTTGGGGAATTCCGCTGCTCGGACATGGAAATATATCCCGCATTCAGCCTTGAAGCAGTCAAGGTCTTTGGCTGCTCCAGAGAAGGCAGTGGGGGGGGCGACTTTAGGCAGTTTGGCTCTGGGGGCGGGTGCAGGTGTTGGTGCAGGAACCGGTGCCAGTGCAGGCGTGGCTGGGGGTTGTTCTGAGCTTGGCTTTCTACAATGGCCTGGAGCTCGTGGAATCGGGACAGCAGTTCGTCATACTGCTCTTTGGTCACCATAGCAGGGGAGGCAGGGGAGATGAGGTTGAAGCCTTCTTCTGCTGTCAGGGACAGCTCCGAAAGCGGTGAGGTCCCTGCGTGTGGGACTCAGTGGGACAAGTAGCGGCTGTGCGTAGCGGCAATCCCGTCGTGGGGTGAGCGTCCCCGACCACTTAGTCTGAAGTGGGAAGTTGATGATTATCATTGAAAGGGGAAAGCTACGGTACTTACCTGAAGTGGGAAGTTGAGAAGAAGGCTGCTTCTTCTGTTCCCACCCCAGGCACTATTATATACATGCGGTCAGGGTCACATGGAGGAAGCCACATCATCTCCACACACAGCTGCACCTCCCTGGGTGTCTCTGCAGGAGATCCCAGAGGTGGCCGCTCAGTAGGTGGGAGTGTGCGCGGTGCATGTGGCGATCAGGGGGGCAGGGTCAGGTATGTAGTAGTACATGGAGAAAGGGAAATCGACCATAGAATAGAAATAGAAATAGAGATAGAGAGAAGGGGAAAAATGGGGGAGGGGAGACGGGGAGTGATAACGGGGTAGTGCGGTACAGTGTGGGGTGCAGCACGGGGTCAGGCAGGTGTGCCCTGACACATCGCCGCTATCGCGGCCCTACGCTCTTTCCTTTATTTATCTGTTATTGTTTGTTTTGACCCTTGGTCATTGCCAGCCACTATGCGGCCAACCCCGCTCCTCATTCGTGTTTGCTTCCGGACCCTTCGGCCTCCGGCCCGGGTCCGCTTCCATTCATTCTTTCTCCCTATATATATCCTGTATGTGTCATATCCGTGCATACCCGACCCCGACCCGACTTCCGGACCTCCACCCTCTTCACCTCCGGAGTCATAACCTACCGCTGCCTTTCCGATACTCACCTTTGGTCTTGGCAACACACCCCTCCTCTTACCTCTCCGACCCCTTCTCCGTCCGTTCCGATACTCATCTCGGACCGAACATCGCCCTACTCGCCACCCTCCCTACAACTCCGCTCCCCCCTCACCTCACCTCCACCCTCCCGTCATCCCCTACGCTTTCTCCGTCCGTTCCGATATCCACCTTCGGACCTGACTACTCTTCCTTACCTGTCCCCTCTCTCCTTCCTCCGTCACTCCTCCGCCACCCTTCCGCCAAGTTACGACCATCCACCGCTGTTCCGTACTTCACACTCGGACACCGTTCGTACCTTACTCCGAGCCTCCGTCATAGTCCATACCTCGGACTTTGACTCCACCTCGGTCTTAGTCCATTGCATTGGTGACCTCATACTACGTAAACACCATTGCCAATATTCCTCGGACTTCCAACCCCGCCTCCGTAACCTCCGTAAGCTCCGCAACCCCCGAGCTTCGCGGACCGCCTCCGGCACTCTCGCCGTTTGTAATGTATTTCTCGCAATTCCCCCTCATCCCTATTTGGACTACTGCTTCCTTCTATTCTAGCCACTTAGTCATCACCCCCACTTCCCCTCATCCTCCTGCCCCTCTGGGCCTCGCCCACTCTACCTCCTTTCGGATGTATCACAGGTCTTGCCCTATGACCTTCGGTACCGCTCCGCTCCCTCTAACCCTTTGTTCCCGTTCGGACGTCTTCGTTCCGATTCGGTCACCCTTTGTTTCTCCTTGTGCTTTTGCCCCTTCCTTATATATATCGGCGCTTGTACATACTCGTCTGGTTTCAGTCCGAAATCGACCTGAAATGCCCCCAAGAGACTTCCTGCTCACCTACTGTGAAATTAAGGACCAAATGGACAAACAGCAATGGCACAGCACTCCGCTTGAGTCGCTGAGGCCAAGGTCCCTCCACGCTAAGTCTCCGATTCCACTCCGGAGTCATCCGTTTCCGCCCATCTCTAACAGTATGTTACTTTATTGTACCTTAGCTCTAATATCGATTTGACCACGACCCCTAAGTCCTGACCCCAACAAGGCAACCCCAGTAAGTCTGAAATGAGGGCCAAGAGACAGCTAGGGGGCACAGCGCTCCTTTAGAGTCGCTGAGGCCAAATGCCCTACCCTCGGGCCTTGTCTGAGGCATTGCGGCCATTGCGGCCTATAGCGGCCCGCATCGGTGACCTTCGGTGCCGACCCCGGATCAGTGTCTAACATCCTGACACGCTGATCATAGTCGAAACCGACACCTCCGATTACGCGATTTCAGGCATTATCTCTATCCGCTGTGTGGATGACGAGATACACCCTGTCGCTTTTCGTTCGAGGATGTTGACAGCGCCGGAACTCAACTACAACACCCACGACAAGGAGCTTCTAGCAATCTATGAAGCATTCCGAGGGTGGCGGCATTATTTGGAAGGCTCCGGTACCCCCGTCGATGTGGTTACTGACCACAAGAATTTGGAATACTTCTGCACCACAAAGCTCCTAATGCGCTGCCAGGCTCATTGGTCGAGTTTCTCTCTCAATTTAACTTGGTTGTCCGTTTCTGCCCAGGAAGACTCGGCATGAAACCAGATGTGTTGACTAGATGCTGGGATGTCTACCCCAAAGAGGGGGATAGGGACTACGCTCACGTAAACCCTCAGAATTTCCGACTGGTGTTCATGCAGGAGCGGCTCACATCCTCCCTAAGAGCTACATACCTCGCCAAACCCATGCTACAAGCGAGCTCCCTCATTGACGTCGACACCATCCACAAAGACATCCTAGCCACCCTCCCCACTGATCCTGCCATCGCCGACTACCTCGCTGGCTCGATCCCAGAGGACTCCCGTTGGTCTCGAGACATAGATGGCCTATTACGGCTAGACAACCGAATCTACATCCCTGATGCCAACGACCTCCGGCTTCGCATCCTGAGGTATAAGCATGACCACCCGCTCTCTGGCCACTTTGGGCAGAACCGAACCTTGGATCTGTTACACCGAGAGTACACCTGGCCGGGTGTCCGCATGTTTGTCAAGGACTATGTGTCCTCTGTATGGCTTGCACCTGTGCCAAGGCCCCACAACACAAGCTATATGGCTTGCTCAAACAGCTACCTATTCCCGAACGCCCGTGGCACTCCATATCAATGGATTTCATTGAGCAACTTCCCGACTCCTCTGGCTTCACAGCTATCTTGGTTATCGTCGACCGGCTATCAAAGCAGTGCATCTTCGTGCCAATGACCGATACCATAACAGCCCTGGAGTTAGCGAAGTTGTTCCTCCTTCATGTCTTCTCCAAGCATGGTGTTCCATCCCACATAACCTCTGATAGGGGTTCAAAATTCATCTCCCACTTCTTCCGCCCCCTGGGCAAGGCTTTGGACATTCGCCTACACTTCACCTCAGGTTACCATCCCGAAGGCGACGGTCAGACCAAATGAATGAACCAAACACTGGAGCAGTATCTGCATGTCTATTGTAACTACCAGCAGGACAATTGGTCCGAGCTCCTGCCTCTGGCGGAGTTCACCTACAATAACATGCCAAATGCTACAACCGGTGTTTCACCATTCTTCACGAACAAAGGCTACCACCCGAACCTTGCTGTACACCCCAAGCGAGATCTGACTTCGGCACGAGCCCAAGAGTACTTGGTCGATCTCGACTCTCTCCACCAATTCCTATGCGAGGAAATGAACCATGCACAGCAACGTTACCAACGCCCTGCAGATGCTTGATGGCTACCTGCTCCCCCGTTCAACATTGGCAGCTCCGCATTTGTGAAGGCCAAGTACTTCCGCACCACTAGGCCTTCGGTGAAGCTCGCTGATAAGAACCTTGGGCCATTCGAGATCATCGTGCAGCCAGGGTCTCATTCTCGTACTCTCTGCCTCCCCGACACCATGAAGGCTGTGCACCCAGTTGTCAGAGACCAGGTTGAGATGAGGGAGTGTCTCTGTGGCGGAGGGCTTTGGCCTCAGCGACTTATGCCAGGAGCGCTGTGCCAAGTAACACGTCCGTGCCCTAACTTACTAAACTGGCAACCAGAACTGAAGGGGGTAAACTCTAGTCGATTTTATTACTGAAGTGTAACCTATGTACAAGTTGAGTATATATAGTTACAGTGAGGGCAGGTCCGCAAATGGCAGAGCCGAGCTAACGGGGTTAAACATTAGCCGATTGAATATTACCGACAAGTCGGGTTATGGGGTTAATGGAAAGGCAGGTGATAACCCAGAAACGGAAAGGAGGGATAGGCCCGAAGGTGGGCTCTGCAGGGCAAGCGAGTGTATTGCCCAGCGGAGGCGGGAGTGCACTAGCGGACATCGGAGCTGTTGATGTGGCAGCCTGACGCCACACGAGGACAAAGGGGAGGCAGAGCTGCAGGCAAAGCGTTGCTGTGTGGCAAACCCTTAGCCACACAAAGTGCCGGAGGCGCTAGTTTCACCTTTGTTATCCGCTTTGTTGTATAGTTAGATAGACATAAAAGAGCGAGGATTACCTGAGTGCGATGCTCAACCCTGTTTGACATCGCACTCTAGGTAAGTCCTCAACCTTATAGATTGTACATAGTTTACATCTTGCCTAACATATTAACCCCATTTGACATCGCGCTCTAGACACCGCGCTCTAGTCTTCCTCCCACTGATTTACAGGAGCTGTCTGGAAGCCTTCAGGGCTCTGTACTTAGGGAGGTGTAGGTAATAAATTGAAAGGAGGGGGTGGTGACCATCGAGGGGTACCGAGGGGATTGCGGAATATGGGAGCTCCAAGGTTAGTGAAGGAGCGGAGGTAGACCAGAGGAGTCGGAGGGATCAGAAGTATGGATATGACAGCAGTGGTGAGTATTCAGCATCTCTAACTGAATAGACAACACAATCAGCCTAAATTTCTCTGTAACAGACAAGGGCTACTCATTTGAATTCAATGGCAAAGTTTACAACTTCCCTGCTGTTGAGTGCCCACCACCTGAAGTATATTATGCATCCAACTATGTGGCGTGAGTGCTCCCACATTATCTGGGAAGTAAACTGAAGATACTCTAGCCCGTGCCACACAGACAATGCACACATCAACTGGGTGGTGGCACACACATCATCCTGCATAGTGGAACCTGGTGTTGATCATTGTCAGGGACAGCTCCGAAAGCGGCGAGGTCCCTGCGCGCGGGACTCGGTGGGATGGATAGCGGCTGTGCGTAGCAGCGATCCTGTCGTGGGGTGAGCGTCCCTGACCACTTAGGCTGAAGTGGGAAGTTGGTTTATCATTAAAAGGGAGAAGCTATGGTACTTACCTGAAGTGGGAAGTTGAGAAGAAGGCTGCTTCTTCTGTTCCCACCCCAGGCGCTATTATATAGGAGATCCTGGAGGCAGCCGCTTGGTAGGCAGGAGTGTGCGCAGCGTGTGCAGCGATCAGGGGAAGGGGGTTGGGTATGTAGTGGTACATGGAGAAAAGGGAAATCGACTGTAGAACAGAAATAGAGAGAAGAGGGGAAAAGTGAGGAAGAAGAGGCAGGGCTGATAGTGGGGGGGTCGCGGAGTAGGGCAGTACGGCGCGGCGCATGGGGCGCGGCGCGGGGACAGGCAGGTGTGCCCTGACAATCATGCAGGAGCTGATTTTGCCAATGTTAGTCTTGGCATCATTGTGCACAGGGCACTTGACACCATCCTAGCATTCCACCCACTTCACCGCCACGGGACAACACTGTGTGAACATGTCCAGAGCACAGCAATTGCTTTCACATTTTCCAAGCAGATAGTGGATGCATTTCAAGAAACTTCAAAGCACCCTGGCTATGTCCCACACCCTGTTTTCACTTGGGTATGTACAAATGTGCAGCAGCAGCCATGTCAAGATGTGGGGGGAGACCCAATGGATGATGAGAATGTGGAGATTGATGGCCTACATGAGGTTTCTAACCCCTCAGAACTCCTGCAAAACCACAATAGTTAGTTATAAGGGGCTGGATATAGCCAGTTCCTTTCTAACCAGCATCTGCTGTTACCAGCGAGGCACAAATTTTACCCAATTGCCCTATTTCGCGAATGGTCCTTTATGAGAACTGCCTACAGGCATTCCAGGTGGGGCGCACTATTAGATCTGTGCTGCCTGCCAATAGCTGCCGAGTGGCTGCTAGTATGGCAGCCCTTTGGCTGCTGCTCTGCAGCAGCAGCACACTTCAGCCCAGCACAGGCTGCGCACCCCCGCTGCCTGCGGCTTACAGCCCGACACCCCCGTGGCGACACTTAAAGTGGGTGACCTCGTGTATTTGTCCTTAACTTAGGTAAAGGGATATCGCAGAAATTAGTTCATCAGCCCACTGAAGATTATTCGAGAAGCGTCGCCGGGCGCGAGCTTCGAATTAGAACTGTCAGATGAGTTGAAACGGGGAATACACCCAGTATTTCATTCAAAATTGTTGTGACCTCATATCCCTAACGATGATATCTTATTCCCCAGCAGAAAAATTGATAACCACGTGGGGCTAGGAGCGTCTGATGATTCATTTGTCAGGCGAGTCATACGACATGACGGACAAGGAAAAAATGCGAGGTTTTTCGCGGAATGGTCTGACGGCTCGACCAGCTGGGAACCATACATGACGCTACGCGGAAGAGAGCCCGCAGCGGGAGGAATAGCAGCTGGAGCCCCAGTTTAGCCGGGTGAGCATGCCTTGCGATTAGCCAGCGCTGCCGGGTTAGCAGCAGCCTGTCAGCCCGACAACTCTCAGCACCCAGGGCCGTGGGGGGCAGCCAGTTTAGGCTGGTGTTGCAGCGCCTCCCGCACCAAGGGCAGCCACATGGCTAGCAGGAAATGCAGGAAAATGCAGGTGCCGACTCTCCGCACTCGAGTCTTCCTTCCTATCGCCGGGTGTTTCTCCCGATTTTTGACCAGCGGCTGCACAAGCGTCTGCGGCGGCAGGCCACCCGGCGCTTAACTCCCTGAACCCGCACCCCTGAGCCTTTCTGCCTGAGCCTTCCACACCTCCCGTGCCACCATCTCCACCCCGGCACGGGCCCCTGCTCGATCGACGCTGCCGCTGCCCCAATCTCTATGGCGCTTCCGCCATCCAATTTGTCTTGACCCCGCACGTCTCCATGCCCAGGATAATGCCGCTCAAGATCGTTAACTGCGGGATAACTGCTGTCGATTAGAAGGATTTGGGCTGACAGCAAGTGTGCCCATTCCCACTTCTGGCCTGGTTCGTGACTAACGCTGCTTACTTGCCTGGATCGTCGCGCTCAGCTGACTCTGTGCCCAAAATTGCGATCCTGCGCGCGAAAATCGAAGCAGGAAATGCCTCATTCCCCCCATCCGCTTCCCCCGTTGTCATTTGAGGGTGTTGCACCGAAACATCTGCGGGGTTCTGGTGATCCAATATCCGAGCCTTGGCACCATTATCAGCACCGCAAACGTCTCGATCCTGGGCACATCGCATCGCTGCCAAACCGGTCACATATATTTGCACGAGCCCTAAGAGGCAGCAGAAGGAGAGTTGGCTGTTTGTGCGCGCGGAAATATGTAATCAATCACTATCAAGTGATGCTGAGCCAGGATGACCTGGATGCGGGTGATTCAAGGAGTCATGTCAAAACCACAGGGATGGGACCGTGAAACAAGCATTCGGATGCTCGTTTGTTTGCTGGGATAGGACTCGCCAGGCGTCAGAAGCAGCTTGAATGTTCCACCCTTGAAGGGAGTGTCCGCTGAGCTGAATTGTGGGAAAATCGTGTGCTGCGTTATACCTAGTGTTAGGAAGGCTACTTGGGCCGAATATCGCTGCATTCCACAGCATGAGTTCCCTGGGGTGTGACTTCATTGTGCAGCGCCCGAAGCAAGAAATAGTACCTAGCGGCTGCTGTAGTGAAGAAGGTCACCACCTGGACCGCTCACGATTTGGTTGTCGCGAAGTTGGCCAAAGTGTCTGGTTCGCAGCCTAAACAGCGAGTGAAGCGACCGGTCATGTGGGGGTCCAAAATTTGACTTTGAAACGGTCACTGCACACACGTGACTGCAGTAAAAGTAGACGCAGAACAGACAGACCCAACCCTCTGACCCAACACACCAATAAAAATATTAGCCGTGGGGAGATGCGCCGATTCGACAGCCAATTTTGGCATGCGGCAGGCTATAGCGACTCTGATCTCAGATGGAGAGGTGTTTCGTGCGAAGTGGCTGGGTGGCAAAAGAGATATCTAGCACCTTCGTCACGAGCAAGTCGCTCGTACATTCGTCTCGTCTCTCATTCAAGCTCGCCACAATTAGATCATCGCACCCTCGAGCTGAACTGTTATATATGACGATGACGATGATGCCAGCGAACGGCGTTGCCCGTGCAGTTTCCCCACTTGGTAGTCGACGTGCAGCCAGATTGTGAGTTGTATGGCTTCGTTGGTTCAGCCCAGCTATTAGTATACAAGACTGATCACCCCAATTTTTGCTGCAGCCGCGTTGCCAAATGGTTAAGGGCCCCTTCCGAGGATGATGGGCCAGAACGTCTCAAAAAGATTCTGTAGAAGCTCTTTCCACCCCCAGCGCGCTCAAAGCCGTCGCACAAGGCCTGGTCTGCATTAACCAGCCATTCGACTATTCAAAAGTGGTTGCGCAGCAGCATGGGCTCAAGGGCTTCTTCAAGCCCTCACCGCAGCCGCGTGTACATGGTATGAGAATCTTAGGTCGGCGATTTATGTTTTACAGGAGGGCGGGATTTACATGGCGCCTGAAACAGCCAATAATGCTAAGTACAGAATGGACGGCAAAGTCATCATCTTGCCACCTGCCATTAGAGGATGCAAAAATGATTCATGTTCTGGTTCCGCGCTCTTTGAAGCTGTTGGTTATTATCCACAATTCCTAAAAAATGTGCTTGGACAAGACCGCCAGTCCCGCTTCCCGTGTGTTCTCATGGTTGATTCAGGTATGTCGACCATCTGTACATTTTCAATATACTACTAGGGTCACTTCTTTGCTGATTGTGCATAGGAAGAACATACCTGTGAACCTATGCGTGATTTGATGCCTCTCTGGACAGGCGAAACCAGCATGAGTGCTGTGTCTAGCCTGGATGCTTTCAGGAAAGGCATCCAGTGGATGGAAACGCACTATGAGTCGCTCCCTTCCCTAGCCCCAGCAGCAGATCGCGCATTTCCCTATCCAAAGACAAGACAGGCCGGGATATCGGCTTCATGTATCAGTCACGAGTTGGGGGAAAGCTTGTCTTGTTGCACGAACCAGCGTTAGCCCTGAAGAATGCCTGCATATCAAGTTCGCGAAGCGCTATTCGGAAGAGGCCTGCCGATTACTCGCCAACCTGGGACATGCACCCCAGCTTTGGGGGGTGACTTCACTTCCTGGAAGTTGGCTTGTGGTTATCGTGGATTTTTCGCGATATCGCCCACTTTCTGACATCACCATACTCTCAAATGACAAGCGAAAACTCGTGAAATCTAACGAAATATCGTGCAAACGCTGCACAACGATATTCGAGACATTACCATTCTTGTTGACCCTGACACGCTGGCTATCCATCTGTTATATTTTGATTGGGCAGGAACATACCAGAAAGTCAGATACCCAGGACAAGTTAATACTGTTCAACGACCAGCTGGTGTATCGGGTGGGGAACTGATTACTAAAGACCATGATGTAGCAATGATTGACCTTTTGTTCTGTGTGTGGCAGTTTCACTTTCGCTGTGGAGTATGGTTTGGTAGGGGTGTCGAAGTTCGCGAGAAACCGGTTCGAACCGGAACCGAACCCGGAACTAAACTGCAGTTCGGTTCTGGTTCTCTAAGTATGCACATCTGGCGCGATTGAACCCGTTGAATGCTAAATCGCTTTCCATCCGTGGCTGTCCAGCTGGAACTCGAACGGTCATGGGCCACTGGACTGGAGCACGAAAAAAAAAAAGAGAGAAAGAAAGAAAACACGAAAACGAAAACAAACCAAGTGCACGTGCGATTGCCATGCTGGGCTTTGACAGCCGACAGCAAGTGGACGCCCCGTTCGTCGGTTGCAGTTTGGCGGTTTTTGCGAGTGGTCCAACGCACCATGCTCGACGCCCACAGGCCAGCGTCACACGTCTCGGTGAGCTGCCTCGTGTCCTGCCAGCGTAGACATGGGTTTCGACCGTACTTCAGGCCAAGGCAAAAGCCGCTCCCATTGCAGGCAAGCGCTTCGCCCCCCCCCTCTCCCCATACATGGATCCCGAGCTGGTGCGTTTGACCCTCTTCTTACCTTATTGCCTCTGCCGACGTTCTGATGTTCTGATGTCT